>NW_027099913.1:0-96466 GCF_031753505.1 Anomalospiza imberbis
CAGCGGAGAAAATTCTGAAGGGTTCTTAGTAAAAACCTGGCTTGATACCACAGATTTCAACTAAAGAAAGAACTTGATTGCTTGTTCCATTCTTGAATTTCTGGAGGTTGAGATTGGAAACCTAATCGCTACAAATACAGAGAAGTCAATAGCTACCCTAGTCTCACACAAACACAGAAGAATTTTTCAACTTATTAGAAAATCTTCATTTCTTTTAAAAAAAAAGGGAAATAAAGATCAGAAAATTCTATGCATCCTCATTTACTAGATGGTGGTTACTGAAGACTGGATGTGTTTGGTGGGTGAGTATATTTCCCATTCACACACACAGTTACACCTTTTCCTCCGGCAAAGAGACGCGTGATTTTGGGTCCGAAAGAAGGGTCTATCTTTGAGAGAAGACATGGCTCCGGAGGTATCCGGAGGAAAGTGCCGGTTCCCGGCGTCTTTCGGCTTGAAGCGGCGCTCCGGAGCGCTCCGCTGCCGCTCTACTGAGCTGTGCACGAATTAGCCGCTTCTTCGCCTCCGAGAGGCAGAGATTGCGGTTGTTTGGAAGAGGCGAAGAACGAAGCCGCAAAGAAGCGGGCTTGTGTGCGAAGCCTTCCGACTGCCGGAGGACGGTGGCTGCCGCTCTCCTGCCTGTTGAATTCACTCTTGGCAAGCGAATGGAAAGCGTTCCAGGACAACTTGCCTGGGTTTTTACTTGGTCCTGATGAGTCCCACCTTGGCAAGTCTTGCTCGTCACCAGAGGCTCCGAGATGCACAGAAGACGGTGGCAGCTGCTGAAAAGAAGGGCAGCGGTGAGTTTGTCGACAAGCAAGAACATAGGCAGCTGCCTGTGCTTGGGAAGGAGCAGCTGCCTGGTTTTGGCAATTGCCTTCACAGCGCCCAGAAGCCCGGTGCTCTGCTGCTTTGTTTTTCGCAGTCAGTCAATTGCACACGAGTGAAGCTGAGCCAGGCTCTTCAGCTTTGCTGCTTTTGAGCATCTGTGCTCCACTTATGCTCTGTGACATCTCTCGAGGTTGTTTGCCTCGGCCAGGCTGGAAAGTGGCCGCTAGTACCTAGAGCTGGGCAGGAGAGGGCAGAGAGCACTTCCATCTGACAGCAGGTTGCAGATTGCCTCGGAAAGAGCCGTGTCCTTGGAATGTGCAGCAAATCCTCTTTCTTTGCAAACCGCGGTTAGTGTGCAGTGCAGGTACGCTCTCCCCTTGCCAAATGGAGTGGGAAAGCTTTTCGCTAAGCTAGAGACGACTAGAGAAGCAGAAGTGCGGCTCCGGAGCTATCCGGAAGGAAGTGCCGCTTCCCAGCGTCTTTCGGAAGAAGAGGCGCTCCGGAGCGCTGCGCTGCCGCTCTACTGAGCTGTGCGCGAATTAGCCGCTTCTTCGCCTCCGAGAGGCAGAGAGCGCGGTTGCTTGGAAGAGGCGAAGAACGAAGCCGCAAAGAAGTGGGCTTGTGTGTGAAGCCTTCCGACTGCCGGAGGACGGTGGCTGCCGCTCTCCTGCCTGTTGAATTCACTCTCGGCAAGCGAATGGAAAGCGTTCCAGGACAACTTGCCTGGGTTTTGACTTGGTCCTGATGCGTCCCACCTTGGCAAGTCTTGCTCGTCGCCAGAGGCTCGGAGATGCACAGAAGACGGTGGCAGCTGCTGAAAAGAAGGGCAGCGGTGAGTTTGTCGACAAGCAAGAACATAGGCAGCTGCCTGTGCTTGGGAAGGAGCAGCTGCCTGGTTTTGGCAATTGCCTTCACAGCGCCCAGAAGCCCGGTGCTCTGCTGCTTTGTTTTTCGCAGTCAGTCAATTGCACACGAGTGAAGCTGAGCCAGGCTCTTCAGCTTTGCTGCTTTTGAGCATCTGTGCTCCACTTATGCTCTGTGACATCTCTCGAGGTTGTTTGCCTCGGCCAGGCTGGCAAGTGCCCGCTAGTAGCTAGAGCTGGGCAGGAGAGGGCAGAGAGCACTTCCATCTGACAGCAGGTTGCAGATTGCCTCGGAAAGAGCCGTGTCCTTGGAATGTGCAGCAAATCCTCTTTCTTTGCAAACCGCGGTTAGTGTGCAGTGCAGGTACACTCTTCCCTTGCCAAATGGAGTGGGAAAGCTTTTCGCTAAGATAGAGATGACTAGAGAAGCAGAAGCGCGGCTCCGGAGCTATCCGGAGGAAAGTGCTGCTTCCCGGCGTCTTTCGGCTTGAAGCGGCGCCCCGGAGCGCTGCGCTGCCGCTCTACTGAGCTGTGCGCGGATTAGCCGCTTCTTCGCCTCCGAGAGGCAGAGATCGCGGTTGCTTGGAAGAGGCGAAGAACGAAGCCGCAAAGAAGCGGGCTTGTGTGCGAAGCCTTCCGACTGCCGGAGGACGGTGGCTGCCGCTCTCCTGCCTGTTGAATTCACTCTCGGCAAGCGAATGGAAAGCGTTCCAGGACAACTTGCCTGGGTTTTTACTTGGTCCTGATGCGTCCCGCCTTGGCAAGTCTTGCTCGTCGCCAGAGGCTCCGAGATGCACAGAAGACGGTGGCAGCTGCTGAAAAGAAGGGCAGCGGTGAGTTTGTCGACAAGCAAGAACATAGGCAGCTGCCTGTGCTTGGGAAGGAGCAGCTGCCTGGTTTTGGCAATTGCCTTCACAGCGCCCAGAAGCCCGGTGCTCTGCTGCTTTGTTTTTCGCAGTCAGTCAATTGCACACGAGTGAAGCTGAGCCAGGCTCTTCAGCTTTGCTGCTTTTGAGCATCTGTGCTCCACTTATGCTCTGTGACATCTCTCGAGGTTGTTTGCCTCGGCCAGGCTGGAAAGTGGCCGCTAGTACCTAGAGCTGGGCAGGAGAGGGCAGAGAGCACTTCCATCTGACAGCAGGTTGCAGATTGCCTCGGAAAGAGCCGTGTCCTTGGAATGTGCAGCAAATCCTCTTTCTTTGCAAACCGCGGTTAGTGTGCAGTGCAGGTACACTCTTCCCTTGCCAAATGGAGTGGGAAAGATTTTTGCTAAGATAGAGATGACTAGAGAACAGAAGCACAGCTCCGGAGCTATCCGGAGGAAAGTGCCGCTTCCCGGCGTCTTTCGGCTTGAAGCGGCGCTCCGGAGTGCTGCGCTGCCGCTCTACTGAGCTGTGCGCGAATTAGCCGCTTCTTCGCCTCCGAGAGGCAGAGATCGCGGTTGCTTGGAAGAGGCGAAGAACGAAGCCGCAAAGAAGCGGGCTTGTGTGCGAAGCCTTCCGACTGCCGGAGGACGGTGGCTGCCGCTCTCCTGCCTGTTGAATTCACTCTCGGCAAGCGAATGGAAAGCGTTCCAGGACAACTTGCCTGGGTTTTGACTTGGTCCTGATGCGTCCCACCTTGGCAAGTCTTGCTCGTCGCCAGAGGCTCCGAGATGCACAGAAGACGGTGGCAGCTGCTGAAAAGAAGGGCAGCGGTGAGTTTGTCGACAAGCAAGAACATAGGCAGCTGCCTGTGCTTGGGAAGGAGCAGCTGCCTGGTTTTGGCAATTGCCTTCACAGCGCCCAGAAGCCCGGTGCTCTGCTGCTTTGTTTTTCGCAGTCAGTCAATTGCACACGAGTGAAGCTGAGCCAGGCTCTTCAGCTTTGCTGCTTTTGAGCATCTGTGCTCCACTTATGCTCTGTGACATCTCTGGAGGTTGTTTGCCTCGGCCAGGCTGGAAAGTGGCCGCTAGTACCTAGAGCTGGGCAGGAGAGGGCAGAGAGCACTTCCATCTGACAGCAGGTTGCAGATTGCCTCAGAAAGAGCCGTGTCCTTGGAATGTGCAGCAAATCCTCTTTCTTTGCAAACCGCGGTTAGTGTGCAGTGCAGGTACACTCTTCCCTTGCCAAATGGAGTGGGAAAGCTTTTCGCTAAGATAGAGATGACTAGAGAACAGAAGCGCGGCTCCGGAGCTATCCGGAGGAAAGTGCCGCTTCCCGGCGTCTTTCGGCTTGAAGCGGCGCTCCGGAGTGCTGCGCTGCCGCTCTACTGAGCTGTGCGCGAATTAGCCGCTTCTTCGCCTCCGAGAGGCAGAGATCGCGGTTGCTTGGAAGAGGCGAAGAACGAAGCCGCAAAGAAGCGGGCTTGTGTGCGAAGCCTTCCGACTGCCGGAGGACGGTGGCTGCCGCTCTCCTGCCTGTTGAATTCACTCTCGGCAAGCGAATGGAAAGCGTTCCAGGACAACTTGCCTGGGTTTTGACTTGGTCCTGATGCGTCCCACCTTGGCAAGTCTTGCTCGTCGCCAGAGGCTCCGAGATGCACAGAAGACGGTGGCAGCTGCTGAAAAGAAGGGCAGCGGTGAGTTTGTCGACAAGCAAGAACATAGGCAGCTGCCTGTGCTTGGGAAGGAGCAGCTGCCTGGTTTTGGCAATTGCCTTCACAGCGCCCAGAAGCCCGGTGCTCTGCTGCTTTGTTTTTCGCAGTCAGTCAATTGCACACGAGTGAAGCTGAGCCAGGCTCTTCAGCTTTGCTGCTTTTGAGCATCTGTGCTCCACTTATGCTCTGTGACATCTCTCGAGGTTGTTTGCCTCGGCCAGGCTGGAAAGTGGCCGCTAGTACCTAGAGCTGGGCAGGAGAGGGCAGAGAGCACTTCCATCTGACAGCAGGTTGCAGATTGCCTCGGAAAGAGCCGTGTCCTTGGAATGTGCAGCAAATCCTCTTTCTTTGCAAACCGCGGTTAGTGTGCAGTGCAGGTACACTCTTCCCTTGCCAAATGGAGTGGGAAAGATTTTTGCTAAGATAGAGATGACTAGAGAACAGAAGCACAGCTCCGGAGCTATCCGGAGGAAAGTGCCGCTTCCCGGCGTCTTTCGGCTTGAAGCGGCGCTCCGGAGTGCTGCGCTGCCGCTCTACTGAGCTGTGCGCGAATTAGCCGCTTCTTCGCCTCCGAGAGGCAGAGATCGCGGTTGCTTGGAAGAGGCGAAGAACGAAGCCGCAAAGAAGCGGGCTTGTGTGCGAAGCCTTCCGACTGCCGGAGGACGGTGGCTGCCGCTCTCCTGCCTGTTGAATTCACTCTCGGCAAGCGAATGGAAAGCGTTCCAGGACAACTTGCCTGGGTTTTGACTTGGTCCTGATGCGTCCCACCTTGGCAAGTCTTGCTCGTCGCCAGAGGCTCCGAGATGCACAGAAGACGGTGGCAGCTGCTGAAAAGAAGGGCAGCGGTGAGTTTGTCGACAAGCAAGAACATAGGCAGCTGCCTGTGCTTGGGAAGGAGCAGCTGCCTGGTTTTGGCAATTGCCTTCACAGCGCCCAGAAGCCCGGTGCTCTGCTGCTTTGTTTTTCGCAGTCAGTCAATTGCACACGAGTGAAGCTGAGCCAGGCTCTTCAGCTTTGCTGCTTTTGAGCATCTGTGCTCCACTTATGCTCTGTGACATCTCTGGAGGTTGTTTGCCTCGGCCAGGCTGGAAAGTGGCCGCTAGTACCTAGAGCTGGGCAGGAGAGGGCAGAGAGCACTTCCATCTGACAGCAGGTTGCAGATTGCCTCAGAAAGAGCCGTGTCCTTGGAATGTGCAGCAAATCCTCTTTCTTTGCAAACCGCGGTTAGTGTGCAGTGCAGGTACACTCTTCCCTTGCCAAATGGAGTGGGAAAGCTTTTCGCTAAGATAGAGATGACTAGAGAACAGAAGCGCGGCTCCGGAGCTATCCGGAGGAAAGTGCCGCTTCCCGGCGTCTTTCGGCTTGAAGCGGCGCTCCGGAGTGCTGCGCTGCCGCTCTACTGAGCTGTGCGCGAATTAGCCGCTTCTTCGCCTCCGAGAGGCAGAGATCGCGGTTGCTTGGAAGAGGCGAAGAACGAAGCCGCAAAGAAGCGGGCTTGTGTGCGAAGCCTTCCGACTGCCGGAGGACGGTGGCTGCCGCTCTCCTGCCTGTTGAATTCACTCTCGGCAAGCGAATGGAAAGCGTTCCAGGACAACTTGCCTGGGTTTTGACTTGGTCCTGATGCGTCCCACCTTGGCAAGTCTTGCTCGTCGCCAGAGGCTCCGAGATGCACAGAAGACGGTGGCAGCTGCTGAAAAGAAGGGCAGCGGTGAGTTTGTCGACAAGCAAGAACATAGGCAGCTGCCTGTGCTTGGGAAGGAGCAGCTGCCTGGTTTTGGCAATTGCCTTCACAGCGCCCAGAAGCCCGGTGCTCTGCTGCTTTGTTTTTCGCAGTCAGTCAATTGCACACGAGTGAAGCTGAGCCAGGCTCTTCAGCTTTGCTGCTTTTGAGCATCTGTGCTCCACTTATGCTCTGTGACATCTCTCGAGGTTGTTTGCCTCGGCCAGGCTGGAAAGTGGCCGCTAGTACCTAGAGATGGGCAGGAGAGGGCAGAGAGCACTTCCATCTGACAGCAGGTTGCAGATTGCCTCGGAAAGAGCCGTGTCCTTGGAATGTGCAGCAAATCCTCTTTCTTTGCAAACCGCGGTTAGTGTGCAGTGCAGGTACACTCTTCCCTTGCCAAATGGAGTGGGAAAGCTTTTCGCTAAGCTAGAGATGACTAGAGAAGCAGAAGCGCGGCTCCGGAGCTATCCGGAGGAAAGTGCCGCTTCCCGGCGTCTTTCGGCTTGAAGAGGCGCTCCGGAGCGCTGCGCTGCCGCTCTACTGAGCTGTGCGCGAATTAGCCGCTTCTTCGCCTCCGAGAGGCAGAGATCGCGGTTGCTTGGAAGAGGCGAAGAACGAAGCCGCAAAGAAGCGGGCTTGTGTGCGAAGCCTTCCGACTGCCGGAGGACGGTGGCTGCCGCTCTCCTGCCTGTTGAATTCACTCTCGGCAAGCGAATGGAAAGCGTTCCAGGACAACTTGCCTGGGTTTTGACTTGGTCCTGATGCGTCCCACCTTGGCAAGTCTTGCTCGTCGCCAGAGGCTCCGAGATGCACAGAAGACGGTGGCAGCTGCTGAAAAGAAGGGCAGCGGTGAGTTTGTCGACAAGCAAGAACATAGGCAGCTGCCTGTGCTTGGGAAGGAGCAGCTGCCTGGTTTTGGCAATTGCCTTCACAGCGCCCAGAAGCCCGGTGCTCTGCTGCTTTGTTTTTCGCAGTCAGTCAATTGCACACGAGTGAAGCTGAGCCAGGCTCTTCAGCTTTGCTGCTTTTGAGCATCTGTGCTCCACTTATGCTCTGTGACATCTCTCGAGGTTGTTTGCCTCGGCCAGGCTGGAAAGTGGCCGCTAGTACCTAGAGCTGGGCAGGAGAGGGCAGAGAGCACTTCCATCTGACAGCAGGTTGCAGATTGCCTCAGAAAGAGCCGTGTCCTTGGAATGTGCAGCAAATCCTCTTTCTTTGCAAACCGCGGTTAGTGTGCAGTGCAGGTACACTCTTCCCTTGCCAAATGGAGTGGGAAAGCTTTTCGCTAAGATAGAGATGACTAGAGAAGCAGAAGCGCGGCTCCGGAGCTATCCGGAGGAATGTGCTGCTTCCCGGCGTCTTTCGGCTTGAAGCGGCGCTCCGGAGCGCTGCGCTGCCGCTCTACTGAGCTGTGCACGAATTAGCCGCTTCTTCGCCTCCGAGAGGCAGAGAGCGCGGTTGCTTGGAAGAGGCGAAGAACGAAGCCGCAAAGAAGCGGGCTTGTGTGCGAAGCCTTCCGACTGCCGGAGGACGGTGGCTGCCGCTCTCCTGCCTGTTGAATTCACTCTCGGCAAGCGAATGGAAAGCGTTCCAGGACAACTTGCCTGGGTTTTGACTTGGTCCTGATGCGTCCCACCTTGGCAAGTCTTGCTCGTCGCCAGAGGCTCCGAGATGCACAGAAGACGGTGGCAGCTGCTGAAAAGAAGGGCAGCGGTGAGTTTGTCGACAAGCAAGAACATAGGCAGCTGCCTGTGCTTGGGAAGGAGCAGCTGCCTGGTTTTGGCAATTGCCTTCACAGCGCCCAGAAGCCCGGTGCTCTGCTGCTTTGTTTTTCGCAGTCAGTCAATTGCACACGAGTGAAGCTGAGCCAGGCTCTTCAGCTTTGATGCTTTTGAGCATCTGTGCTCCACTTATGCTCTGTGACATCTCTCGAGGTTGTTTGCCTCGGCCAGGCTGGAAAGTGGCCGCTAGTACCTAGAGATGGGCAGGAGAGGGCAGAGAGCACTTCCATCTGACAGCAGGTTGCAGATTGCCTCGGAAAGAGCCGTGTCCTTGGAATGTGCAGCAAATCCTCTTTCTTTGCAAACCGCGGTTAGTGTGCAGTGCAGGTACACTCTTCCCTTGCCAAATGGAGTGGGAAAGCTTTTCGCTAAGCTAGAGATGACTAGAGAAGCAGAAGCGCGGCTCCGGAGCTATCCGGAGGAAAGTGCCGCTTCCCGGCGTCTTTCGGCTTGAAGAGGCGCTCCGGAGTGCTGCGCTGCCGCTCTACTGAGCTGTGCGCGAATTAGCCGCTTCTTCGCCTCCGAGAGGCAGAGATCGCGGTTGCTTGGAAGAGGCGAAGAACGAAGCCGCAAAGAAGCGGGCTTGTGTGCGAAGCCTTCCGACTGCCGGAGGACGGTGGCTGCCGCTCTCCTGCCTGTTGAATTCACTCTCGGCAAGCGAATGGAAAGCGTTCCAGGACAACTTGCCTGGGTTTTGACTTGGTCCTGATGCGTCCCACCTTGGCAAGTCTTGCTCGTCGCCAGAGGCTCCGAGATGCACAGAAGACGGTGGCAGCTGCTGAAAAGAAGGGCAGCGGTGAGTTTGTCGACAAGCAAGAACATAGGCAGCTGCCTGTGCTTGGGAAGGAGCAGCTGCCTGGTTTTGGCAATTGCCTTCACAGCGCCCAGAAGCCCGGTGCTCTGCTGCTTTGTTTTTCGCAGTCAGTCAATTGCACACGAGTGAAGCTGAGCCAGGCTCTTCAGCTTTGCTGCTTTTGAGCATCTGTGCTCCACTTATGCTCTGTGACATCTCTCGAGGTTGTTTGCCTCGGCCAGGCTGGAAAGTGGCCGCTAGTACCTAGAGCTGGGCAGGAGAGGGCAGAGAGCACTTCCATCTGACAGCAGGTTGCAGATTGCCTCAGAAAGAGCCGTGTCCTTGGAATGTGCAGCAAATCCTCTTTCTTTGCAAACCGCGGTTAGTGTGCAGTGCAGGTACACTCTTCCCTTGCCAAATGGAGTGGGAAAGCTTTTCGCTAAGATAGAGATGACTAGAGAAGCAGAAGCGCGGCTCCGGAGCTATCCGGAGGAATGTGCTGCTTCCCGGCGTCTTTCGGCTTGAAGCGGCGCTCCGGAGCGCTGCGCTGCCGCTCTACTGAGCTGTGCACGAATTAGCCGCTTCTTCGCCTCCGAGAGGCAGAGAGCGCGGTTGCTTGGAAGAGGCGAAGAACGAAGCCGCAAAGAAGCGGGCTTGTGTGCGAAGCCTTCCGACTGCCGGAGGACGGTGGCTGCCGCTCTCCTGCCTGTTGAATTCACTCTCGGCAAGCGAATGGAAAGCGTTCCAGGACAACTTGCCTGGGTTTTGACTTGGTCCTGATGCGTCCCACCTTGGCAAGTCTTGCTCGTCGCCAGAGGCTCCGAGATGCACAGAAGACGGTGGCAGCTGCTGAAAAGAAGGGCAGCGGTGAGTTTGTCGACAAGCAAGAACATAGGCAGCTGCCTGTGCTTGGGAAGGAGCAGCTGCCTGGTTTTGGCAATTGCCTTCACAGCGCCCAGAAGCCCGGTGCTCTGCTGCTTTGTTTTTCGCAGTCAGTCAATTGCACACGAGTGAAGCTGAGCCAGGCTCTTCAGCTTTGATGCTTTTGAGCATCTGTGCTCCACTTATGCTCTGTGACATCTCTCGAGGTTGTTTGCCTCGGCCAGGCTGGCAAGTGGCCGCTAGTACCTAGAGATGGGCAGGAGAGGGCAGAGAGCACTTCCATCTGACAGCAGGTTGCAGATTGCCTCGGAAAGAGCCGTGTCCTTGGAATGTGCAGCAAATCCTCTTTCTTTGCAAACCGCGGTTAGTGTGCAGTGCAGGTACACTCTTCCCTTGCCAAATGGAGTGGGAAAGCTTTTCGCTAAGCTAGAGATGACTAGAGAAGCAGAAGCGCGGCTCCGGAGCTATCCGAAGGGAAGTGCCGGTTCCCGGCGTCTTTCGGCTTGAAGCGGCGCTCCGGAGCGCTGCGCTGCCGCTCTACTGAGCTGTGCGCGAATTAGCCGCTTCTTCGCCTCCGAGAGGCAGAGAGCGCGGTTGCTTGGAAGAGGCGAAGAACGAAGCCGCAAAGAAGCGGGCTTGTGTGCGAAGCCTTCCGACTGCCGGAGGACGGTGGCTGCCGCTCTCCTGCCTGTTGAATTCACTCTCGGCAAGCGAATGGAAAGCGTTCCAGGACAACTTGCCTGGGTTTTGACTTGGTCCTGATGCGTCCCACCTTGGCAAGTCTTGCTCATCGCCAGAGGCTCCGAGATGCACAGAAGACGGTGGCAGCTGCTGAAAAGAAGGGCAGCGGTGAGTTTGTCGACAAGCAAGAACATAGGCAGCTGCCTGTGCTTGGGAAGGAGCAGCTGCCTGGTTTTGGCAATTGCCTTCACAGCGCCCAGAAGCCCGGTGCTCTGCTGCTTTGTTTTTCGCAGTCAGTCAATTGCACACGAGTGAAGCTGAGCCAGGCTCTTCAGCTTTGCTGCTTTTGAGCATCTGTGCTCCACTTATGCTCTGTGACATCTCTGGAGGTTGTTTGCCTCGGCCAGGCTGGAAAGTGCCCGCTAGTACCTAGAGCTGGGCAGGAGAGGGCAGAGAGCACTTCCATCTGACAGCAGGTTGCAGATTGCCTCGGAAAGAGCCATGTCCTTGGAATGTGCAGCAAATCCTCTTTCTTTGCAAACCGCGGTTAGTGTGCAGTGCAGGTACACTCTTCCCTTGCCAAATGGAGTGGGAAAGCTTTTCGCTAAGCTAGAGATGACTAGAGAAGCAGAAGCGCGGCTCCGGAGCTATCTGAAGGGAAGTGCCGGTTCCCGGCGTCTTTCGGCTTGAAGCGGCGCTCCGGAGCGTTGCGCTGCCGCTCTACTGAGCTGTGCGCGAATTAGCCGCTTCTTCGCCTCCGAGAGGCAGAGATCGCGGTTGCTTGGAAGAGGCGAAGAACGAAGCCGCAAAGAAGCGGGCTTGTGTGCGAAGCCTTCCGACTGCCGGAGGACGGTGGCTGCCGCTCTCCTGCCTGTTGAATTCACTCTCGGCAAGCGAATGGAAAGCGTTCCAGGACAACTTGCCTGGGTTTTGACTTGGTCCTGATGCGTCCCACCTTGGCAAGTCTTGCTCGTCGCCAGAGGCTCCGAGATGCACAGAAGACGGTGGCAGCTGCTGAAAAGAAGGGCAGCGGTGAGTTTGTCGACAAGCAAGAACATAGGCAGCTGCCTGTGCTTGGGAAGGAGCAGCTGCCTGGTTTTGGCAATTGCCTTCACAGCGCCCAGAAGCCCGGTGCTCTGCTGCTTTGTTTTTCGCAGTCAGTCAATTGCACACGAGTGAAGCTGAGCCAGGCTCTTCAGCTTTGCTGCTTTTGAGCATCTGTGCTCCACTTATGCTCTGTGACATCTCTCGAGGTTGTTTGCCTCGGCCAGGCTGGAAAGTGGCCGCTAGTACCTAGAGCTGGGCAGGAGAGGGCAGAGAGCACTTCCATCTGACAGCAGGTTGCAGATTGCCTCGGAAAGAGCCGTGTCCTTGGAATGTGCAGCAAATCCTCTTTCTTTGCAAACCGCGGTTAGTGTGCAGTGCAGGTACACTCTTCCCTTGCCAAATGGAGTGGGAAAGCTTTTCGCTAAGCTAGAGATGACTAGAGAAGCAGAAGCGTGGCTCCGGAGCTATCCGAAGGGAAGTGCCGGTTCCCGGCGTCTTTCGGCTTGAAGCGGCGCTCCGGAGCGCTGCGCTGCCGCTCTACTGAGCTGTGCGCGAATTAGCCGCTTCTTCGCCTCCGAGAGGCAGAGATCGCGGTTGCTTGGAAGAGGCGAAGAATGAAGTCGCAAAGAAGCGGGCTTGTGTGCGAAGCCTTCCGACTGCCGGAGGACGGTGGCTGCCGCTCTCCTGCCTGTTGAATTCATTCTCGGCAAGCGAATGGAAAGCGTTCCAGGACAACTTGCCTGGGTTTTGACTTGGTCCTGATGCGTCCCACCTTGGCAAGTCTTGCTCGTCGCCAGAGGCTCCGAGATGCACAGAAGACGGTGGCAGCTGCTGAAAAGAAGGGCAGCGGTGAGTTTGTCGACAAGCAAGAACATAGGCAGCTGCCTGTGCTTGGGAAGGAGCAGCTGCCTGGTTTTGGCAATTGCCTTCACAGCGCCCAGAAGCCCGGTGCTCTGCTGCTTTGTTTTTCGCAGTCAGTCAATTGCACACGAGTGAAGCTGAGCCAGGCTCTTCAGCTTTGCTGCTTTTGAGCATCTGTGCTCCACTTATGCTCTGTGACATCTCTCGAGGTTGTTTGCCTCGGCCAGGCTGGAAAGTGGCCGCTAGTACCTAGAGCTGGGCAGGAGAGGGCAGAGAGCACTTCCATCTGACAGCAGGTTGCAGATTGCCTCAGAAAGAGCCGTGTCCTTGGAATGTGCAGCAAATCCTCTTTCTTTGCAAACCGCGGTTAGTGTGCAGTGCAGGTACACTCTTCCCTTGCCAAATGGAGTGGGAAAGCTTTTCGCTAAGATAGAGATGACTAGAGAAGCAGAAGCGCGGCTCCGGAGCTATCCGGAGGAATGTGCTGCTTCCCGGCGTCTTTCGGCTTGAAGCGGCGCTCCGGAGCGCTGCGCTGCCGCTCTACTGAGCTGTGCACGAATTAGCCGCTTCTTCGCCTCCGAGAGGCAGAGAGCGCGGTTGCTTGGAAGAGGCGAAGAACGAAGCCGCAAAGAAGCGGGCTTGTGTGCGAAGCCTTCCGACTGCCGGAGGACGGTGGCTGCCGCTCTCCTGCCTGTTGAATTCACTCTCGGCAAGCGAATGGAAAGCGTTCCAGGACAACTTGCCTGGGTTTTGACTTGGTCCTGATGCGTCCCACCTTGGCAAGTCTTGCTCGTCGCCAGAGGCTCCGAGATGCACAGAAGACGGTGGCAGCTGCTGAAAAGAAGGGCAGCGGTGAGTTTGTCGACAAGCAAGAACATAGGCAGCTGCCTGTGCTTGGGAAGGAGCAGCTGCCTGGTTTTGGCAATTGCCTTCACAGCGCCCAGAAGCCCGGTGCTCTGCTGCTTTGTTTTTCGCAGTCAGTCAATTGCACACGAGTGAAGCTGAGCCAGGCTCTTCAGCTTTGATGCTTTTGAGCATCTGTGCTCCACTTATGCTCTGTGACATCTCTCGAGGTTGTTTGCCTCGGCCAGGCTGGCAAGTGGCCGCTAGTACCTAGAGATGGGCAGGAGAGGGCAGAGAGCACTTCCATCTGACAGCAGGTTGCAGATTGCCTCGGAAAGAGCCGTGTCCTTGGAATGTGCAGCAAATCCTCTTTCTTTGCAAACCGCGGTTAGTGTGCAGTGCAGGTACACTCTTCCCTTGCCAAATGGAGTGGGAAAGCTTTTCGCTAAGCTAGAGATGACTAGAGAAGCAGAAGCGCGGCTCCGGAGCTATCCGAAGGGAAGTGCCGGTTCCCGGCGTCTTTCGGCTTGAAGCGGCGCTCCGGAGCGCTGCGCTGCCGCTCTACTGAGCTGTGCGCGAATTAGCCGCTTCTTCGCCTCCGAGAGGCAGAGAGCGCGGTTGCTTGGAAGAGGCGAAGAACGAAGCCGCAAAGAAGCGGGCTTGTGTGTGAAGCCTTCCGACTGCCGGAGGACGGTGGCTGCCGCTCTCCTGCCTGTTGAATTCACTCTCGGCAAGCGAATGGAAAGCGTTCCAGGACAACTTGCCTGGGTTTTTACTTGGTCCTGATGCGTCCCACCTTGGCAAGTCTTGCTCATCGCCAGAGGCTCCGAGATGCACAGAAGACGGTGGCAGCTGCTGAAAAGAAGGGCAGCGGTGAGTTTGTCGACAAGCAAGAACATAGGCAGCTGCCTGTGCTTGGGAAGGAGCAGCTGCCTGGTTTTGGCAATTGCCTTCACAGCGCCCAGAAGCCCGGTGCTCTGCTGCTTTGTTTTTCGCAGTCAGTCAATTGCACACGAGTGAAGCTGAGCCAGGCTCTTCAGCTTTGCTGCTTTTGAGCATCTGTGCTCCACTTATGCTCTGTGACATCTCTCGAGGTTGTTTGCCTCGGCCAGGCTGGAAAGTGGCCGCTAGTACCTAGAGCTGGGCAGGAGAGGGCAGAGAGCACTTCCATCTGACAGCAGGTTGCAGATTGCCTCGGAAAGAGCCGTGTCCTTGGAATGTGCAGCAAATCCTCTTTCTTTGCAAACCGCGGTTAGTGTGCAGTGCAGGTACACTCTTCCCTTGCCAAATGGAGTGGGAAAGCTTTTCGCTAAGCTAGAGATGACTAGAGAAGCAGAAGCGTGGCTCCGGAGCTATCCGAAGGGAAGTGCCGGTTCCCGGCGTCTTTCGGCTTGAAGCGGCGCTCCGGAGCGCTGCGCTGCCGCTCTACTGAGCTGTGCGCGAATTAGCCGCTTCTTCGCCTCCGAGAGGCAGAGATCGCGGTTGCTTGGAAGAGGCGAAGAATGAAGTCGCAAAGAAGCGGGCTTGTGTGCGAAGCCTTCCGACTGCCGGAGGACGGTGGCTGCCGCTCTCCTGCCTGTTGAATTCACTCTCGGCAAGCGAATGGAAAGCGTTCCAGGACAACTTGCCTGGGTTTTGACTTGGTCCTGATGCGTCCCACCTTGGCAAGTCTTGCTCGTCGCCAGAGGCTCCGAGATGCACAGAAGACGGTGGCAGCTGCTGAAAAGAAGGGCAGCGGTGAGTTTGTCGACAAGCAAGAACATAGGCAGCTGCCTGTGCTTGGGAAGGAGCAGCTGCCTGGTTTTGGCAATTGCCTTCACAGCGCCCAGAAGCCCGGTGCTCTGCTGCTTTGTTTTTCGCAGTCAGTCAATTGCACACGAGTGAAGCTGAGCCAGGCTCTTCAGCTTTGCTGCTTTTGAGCATCTGTGCTCCACTTATGCTCTGTGACATCTCTCGAGGTTGTTTGCCTCGGCCAGGCTGGCAAGTGCCCGCTAGTAGCTAGAGCTGGGCAGGAGAGGGCAGAGAGCACTTCCATCTGACAGCAGGTTGCAGATTGCCTCAGAAAGAGCCGTGTCCTTGGAATGTGCAGCAAATCCTCTTTCTTTGCAAACCGCGGTTAGTGTGCAGTGCAGGTACACTCTTCCCTTGCCAAATGGAGTGGGAAAGCTTTTCGCTAAGCTAGAGATGACTAGAGAAGCAGAAGCGCGGCTCCGGAGCTATCCGGAGGAAAGTGCCGCTTCCCGGCGTCTTTCGGCTTGAAGCGGCGCTCCGGAGCGCTGCGCTGCCGCTCTACTGAGCTGTGCGCGAATTAGCCGCTTCTTCGCCTCCGAGAGGCAGAGAGCGCGGTTGCTTGGAAGAGGCGAAGAACGAAGCCGCAAAGAAGCGGGCTTGTGTGCGAAGCCTTCCGACTGCCGGAGGACGGTGGCTGCCGCTCTCCTGCCTGTTGAATTCACTCTCGGCAAGCGAATGGAAAGCGTTCCAGGACAACTTGCCTGGGTTTTGACTTGGTCCTGATGCGTCCCACCTTGGCAAGTCTTGCTCGTCGCCAGAGGCTCCGAGATGCACAGAAGACGGTGGCAGCTGCTGAAAAGAAGGGCAGCGGTGAGTTTGTCGACAAGCAAGAACATAGGCAGCTGCCTGTGCTTGGGAAGGAGCAGCTGCCTGGTTTTGGCAATTGCCTTCACAGCGCCCAGAAGCCCGGTGCTCTGCTGCTTTGTTTTTCGCAGTCAGTCAATTGCACACGAGTGAAGCTGAGCCAGGCTCTTCAGCTTTGCTGCTTTTGAGCATCTGTGCTCCACTTATGCTCTGTGACATCTCTCGAGGTTGTTTGCCTCGGCCAGGCTGGAAAGTGGCCGCTAGTACCTAGAGCTGGGCAGGAGAGGGCAGAGAGCACTTCCATCTGACAGCAGGTTGCAGATTGCCTCGGAAAGAGCCATGTCCTTGGAATGTGCAGCAAATCCTCTTTCTTTGCAAACCGCGGTTAGTGTGCAGTGCAGGTACACTCTTCCCTTGCCAAATGGAGTGGGAAAGCTTTTCGCTAAGCTAGAGATGACTAGAGAAGCAGAAGCGCGGCTCCGGAGCTATCCGAAGGGAAGTGCCGGTTCCCGGCGTCTTTCGGCTTGAAGCGGCGCTCCGGAGCGCTGCGCTGCCGCTCTACTGAGCTGTGCGCGAATTAGCCGCTTCTTCGCCTCCGAGAGGCAGAGAGCGCGGTTGCTTGGAAGAGGCGAAGAACGAAGCCGCAAAGAAGCGGGCTTGTGTGTGAAGCCTTCCGACTGCTGGAGGACGGTGGCTGCCGCTCTCCTGCCTGTTGAATTCACTCTCGGCAAGCGAATGGAAAGCGTTCCAGGACAACTTGCCTGGGTTTTGACTTGGTCCTGATGCGTCCCACCTTGGCAAGTCTTGCTCGTCGCCAGAGGCTCCGAGATGCACAGAAGACAGTGGCAGCTGCTGAAAAGAAGGGCAGCGGTGAGTTTGTCGACAAGCAAGAACATAGGCAGCTGCCTGTGCTTGGGAAGGAGCAGCTGCCTGGTTTTGGCAATTGCCTTCACAGCGCCCAGAAGCCCGGTGCTCTGCTGCTTTGTTTTTCGCAGTCAGTCAATTGCACACGAGTGAAGCTGAGCCAGGCTCTTCAGCTTTGCTGCTTTTGAGCATCTGTGCTCTACTTAGGCTCTGTGACATCTCTCGAGGTTGTTTGCCTCGGCCAGGCTGGAAAGTGGCCGCTAGTACCTAGAGCTGGGCAGGAGAGGGCAGAGAGCACTTCCATCTGACAGCAGGTTGCAGATTGCCTCGGAAAGAGCCGTGTCCTTGGAATGTGCAGCAAATCCTCTTTCTTTGCAAACCGCGGTTAGTGTGCAGTGCAGGTACACTCTTCCCTTGCCAAATGGAGTGGGAAAGCTTTTCGCTAAGCTAGAGATGACTAGAGAAGCAGAAGCGCGGCTCCGGAGCTATCCGGAGGAAAGTGCTGCTTCCCGGCGTCTTTCGGCTTGAAGCGGCGCTCCGGAGCGCTGCGCTGCCGCTCTACTGAGCTGTGCGCGAATTATCCGCTTCTTCGCCTCCGAGAGGCAGAGATCGCGGTTGCTTGGAAGAGGCGAAGAACGAAGCCGCAAAGAAGCGGGCTTGTGTGCGAAGCCTTCCGACTGCTGGAGGACGGTGGCTGCTGCTCTCCTGCCTGTTGAATTCACTCTCGGCAAGCGAATGGAAAGCGTTCCAGGACAACTTGCCTGGGTTTTGACTTGGTCCTGATGCGTCCCACCTTGGCAAGTCTTGCTCGTCGCCAGAGGCTCCGAGATGCACAGAAGACGGCGGCAGCTGCTGAAAAGAAGGGCAGCGGTGAGTTTGTCGACAAGCAAGAACATAGGCAGCTGCCTGTGCTTGGGAAGGAGCAGCTGCCTGGTTTTGGCAATTGCCTTCACAGCGCCCAGAAGCCCGGTGCTCTGCTGCTTTGTTTTTCGCAGTCAGTCAATTGCACACGAGTGAAGCTGAGCCAGGCTCTTCAGCTTTGCTGCTTTTGAGCATCTGTGCTCCACTTATGCTCTGTGACATCTCTCGAGGTTGTTTGCCTCGGCCAGGCTGGCAAGTGCCCGCTAGTACCTAGAGCTGGGCAGGAGAGGGCAGAGAGCACTTCCATCTGACAGCAGGTTGCAGATTGCCTCGGAAAGAGCCATGTCCTTGGAATGTGCAGCAAATCCTCTTTCTTTGCAAACCGCGGTTAGTGTGCAGTGCAGGTACACTCTTCCCTTGCCAAATGGAGTGGGAAAGCTTTTCGCTAAGCTAGAGATGACTAGAGAAGCAGAAGCGCGGCTCCGGAGCTATCCGGAGGAAAGTGCCGCTTCCCGGCGTCTTTCGGCTTGAAGCGGCGCTCCGGAGCGCTGCGCTGCCTCTCTACTGAGCTGTGCACGAATTAGCCGCTTCTTCGCCTCCGAGAGGCAGAGATCGCGGTTGCTTGGAAGAGGCGAAGAACGAAGCCGCAAAGAAGCGGGCTTGTGTGCGAAGCCTTCCGACTGCCGGAGGACGGTGGCTGCCGCTCTCCTGCCTGTTGAATTCACTCTCGGCAAGCGAATGGAAAGCGTTCCAGGACAACTTGCCTGGGTTTTGACTTGGTCCTGATGCGTCCCACCTTGGCAAGTCTTGCTCGTCGCCAGAGGCTCCGAGATGCACAGAAGACGGTGGCAGCTGCTGAAAAGAAGGGCAGCGGTGAGTTTGTCGACAAGCAAGAACATAGGCAGCTGCCTGTGCTTGGGAAGGAGCAGCTGCCTGGTTTTGGCAATTGCCTTCACAGCGCCCAGAAGCCCGGTGCTCTGCTGCTTTGTTTTTCGCAGTCAGTCAATTGCACACGAGTGAAGCTGAGCCAGGCTCTTCAGCTTTGCTGCTTTTGAGCATCTGTGCTCCACTTATGCTCTGTGACATCTCTCGAGGTTGTTTGCTTTGGCCAGGCTGGCAAGTGCCCGCTAGTACCTAGAGCTGGGCAGGAGAGGGCAGAGAGCACTTCCATCTGACAGCAGGTTGCAGATTGCCTCGGAAAGAGCCATGTCCTTGGAATGTGCAGCAAATCCTCTTTCTTTGCAAACCGCGGTTAGTGTGCAGTGCAGGTACACTCTTCCCTTGCCAAATGGAGTGGGAAAGCTTTTCGCTAAGCTAGAGATGACTAGAGAAGCAGAAGCGCGGCTCCGGAGCTATCCGGAGGAAAGTGCCGCTTCCCGGCGTCTTTCGGCTTGAAGCGGCGCTCCGGAGCGCTGCGCTGCCGCTCTACTGAGCTGTGCGCGAATTAGCCGCTTCTTCGCCTCCGAGAGGCAGAGATCGCGGTTGCTTGGAAGAGGCGAAGAACGAAGCCGCAAAGAAGCGGGCTTGTGTGCGAAGCCTTCCGACTGCTGGAGGACGGTGGCTGCCGCTCTCCTGCCTGTTGAATTCACTCTTGGCAAGCGAATGGAAAGCGTTCCAGGACAACTTGCCTGGGTTTTGACTTGGTCCTGATGCGTCCCACCTTGGCAAGTCTTGCTCGTCGCCAGAGGCTCCGAGATGCACAGAAGACGGTGGCAGCTGCTGAAAAGAAGGGCAGCGGTGAGTTTGTCGACAAGCAAGAACATAGGCAGCTGCCTGTGCTTGGGAAGGAGCAGCTGCCTGGTTTTGGCAATTGCCTTCACAGCGCCCAGAAGCCCGGTGCTCTGCTGCTTTGTTTTTCGCAGTCAGTCAATTGCACACGAGTGAAGCTGAGCCAGGCTCTTCAGCTTTGCTGCTTTTGAGCATCTGTGCTCCACTTATGCTGTGTGACATCTCTCGAGGTTGTTTGCCTCGGCCAGGCTGGCAAGTGCCCGCTAGTACCTAGAGCTGGGCAGGAGAGGGCAGAGAGCACTTCCATCTGACAGCAGGTTGCAGATTGCCTCAGAAAGAGCCGTGTCCTTGGAATGTGCAGCAAATCCTCTTTCTTTGCAAACCGCGGTTAGTGTGCAGTGCAGGTACACTCTTCCCTTGC
Organism: Anomalospiza imberbis; assembly: GCF_031753505.1. Taxonomy (NCBI): domain Eukaryota; kingdom Metazoa; phylum Chordata; class Aves; order Passeriformes; family Viduidae; genus Anomalospiza; species Anomalospiza imberbis. Next base: position 19,352 of record NW_027099913.1, read on the forward strand.
CAAATGGAGTGGGAAAGCTTTTCGCTAAGATAGAGATGACTAGAGAAGCAGAAGCGCGGCTCCGGAGCTATCCGGAGGAAAGTGCCGCTTCCCGGCGTCTTTCGGCTTGAAGCGGCGCTCCGGAGCGCTGCGCTGCCGCTCTACTCAGCTGTGCGCGAATTAGCCGCTTCTTCGCCTCTGAGAGGCAGAGAGCGCGGTTGCTTGGAAGAGGCGAAGAACGAAGCCGCAAAGAAGCGGGCTTGTGTGCGAAGCCTTCCGACTGCCGGAGGACGGTGGCTGCCGCTCTCCTGCCTGTTGAATTCACTCTCGGCAAGCGAATGGAAAGCGTTCCAGGACAACTTGCCTGGGTTTTGACTTGGTCCTGATGCGTCCCACCTTGGCAAGTCTTGCTCGTCACCAGAGGCTCCGAGATGCACAGAAGACGGTGGCAGCTGCTGAAAAGAAGGGCAGCGGTGAGTTTGTCGACAAGCAAGAACATAGGCAGCTGCCTGTGCTTGGGAAGGAGCAGCTGCCTGGTTTTGGCAATTGCCTTCACAGCGCCCAGAAGCCCGGTGCTCTGCTGCTTTGTTTTTCGCAGTCAGTCAATTGCACACGAGTGAAGCTGAGCCAGGCTCTTCAGCTTTGCTGCTTTTGAGCATCTGTGCTCCACTTATGCTCTGTGACATCTCTCGAGGTTGTTTGCCTCGCCCAGGCTGGCAAGTGCCCGCTAGTACCTAGAGCTGGGCAGGAGAGGGCAGAGAGCACTTCCATCTGACAGCAGGTTGCAGATTGCCTCGGAAAGAGCCGTGTCCTTGGAATGTGCAGCAAATCCTCTTTCTTTGCAAACCGCGGTTAGTGTGCAGTGCAGGTACACTCTTCCCTTGCCAAATGGAGTGGGAAAGCTTTTCGCTAAGCTAGAGATGACTAGAGAAGCAGAAGCGCGGCTCCGGAGCTATCCGGAGGAAAGTGCCGCTTCCCGGCGTCTTTCGGCTTGAAGCGGCGCTCCGGAGCGCTGCGCTGCCGCTCTACTGAGCTGTGCGCGAATTAGCCGCTTCTTCGCCTCCGAGAGGCAGAGATCGCGGTTGCTTGGAAGAGGCGAAGAACGAAGCGGCAAAGAAGCGGGCTTGTGTGCGAAGCCTTCCGACTGCTGGAGGACGGTGGCTGCCGCTCTCCTGCCTGTTGAATTCATTCTTGGCAAGCGAATGGAAAGCGTTCCAGGACAACTTGCCTGGGTTTTGACTTGGTCCTGATGCGTCCCACCTTGGCAAGTCTTGCTCGTCGCCAGAGGCTCCGAGATGCACAGAAGACGGTGGCAGCTGCTGAAAAGAAGGGCAGCGGTGAGTTTGTCGACAAGCAAGAACATAGGCAGCTGCCTGTGCCTGGGAAGGAGCAGCTGCCTGGTTTTGGCAATTGCCTTCACAGCGCCCAGAAGCCCGGTGCTCTGCTGCTTTGTTTTTCGCAGTCAGTCAATTGCACACTAGTGAAGCTGAGCCAGGCTCTTCAGCTTTGCTGCTTTTGAGCATCTGTGCTCGACTTATGCTCTGTGACATCTCTGGAGGTTGTTTGCCTCGGCCAGGCTGGAAAGTGCCCGCTAGTACCTAGAGCTGGGCAGGAGAGGGCAGAGAGCACTTCCATCTGACAGCAGGTTGCAGATTGCCTCGGAAAGAGCCGTGTCCTTGGAATGTGCAGCAAATCCTCTTTCTTTGCAAACCGCGGTTAGTGTGCAGTGCAGGTACACTCTTCCCTTGCCAAATGGAGTGGGAAAGCTTTTCGCTAAGATAGAGATGACTAGAGAAGCAGAAGCGCGGCTCCGGAGCTATCCGGAGGAAAGTGCCGCTTCCCGGCGTCTTTCGGCTTGAAGCGGCGCTCCGGAGCTCTGCGCTGCCGCTCTACTCAGCTGTGCGCGAATTAGCCGCTTCTTCGCCTCTGAGAGGCAGAGAGCGCGGTTGCTTGGAAGAGGCGAAGAACGAAGCCGCAAAGAAGCGGGCTTGTGTGCGAAGCCTTCCGACTGCCGGAGGACGGTGGCTGCCGCTCTCCTGCCTGTTGAATTCACTCTCGGCAAGCGAATGGAAAGCGTTCCAGGACAACTTGCCTGGGTTTTGACTTGGTCCTGATGCGTCCCACCTTGGCAAGTCTTGCTCGTTGCCAGAGGCTCCGAGATGCACAGAAGACGGTGGCAGCTGCTGAAAAGAAGGGCAGCGGTGAGTTTGTCGACAAGCAAGAACATAGGCAGCTGCCTGTGCTTGGGAAGGAGCAGCTGCCTGGTTTTGGCAATTGCCTTCACAGCGCCCAGAAGCCCGGTGCTCTGCTGCTTTGTTTTTCGCAGTCAGTCAATTGCACACGAGTGAAGCTGAGCCAGGCTCTTCAGCTTAGCTGCTTTTGAGCATCTGTGCTCGACTTATGCTCTGTGACATCTCTGGAGGTTGTTTGCCTCGGCCAGGCTGGCAAGTGCCCGCTAGTACCTAGAGCTGGGCAGGAGAGGGCAGAGAGCACTTCCATCTGACAGCAGGTTGCAGATTGCCTCAGAAAGAGCCGTGTCCTTGGAATGTGCAGCAAATCCTCTTTCTTTGCAAACCGCGGTTAGTGTGCAGTGCAGGTACACTCTTCCCTTGCCAAATGGAGTGGGAAAGCTTTTCGCTAAGCTAGAGATGACTAGAGAAGCAGAAGCGCGGCTCCGGAGCTATCCGGAGGAAAGTGCTGCTTCCCGGCGTCTTTCGGCTTGAAGCGGCGCTCCGGAGCGCTGCGCTGCCGCTCTACTGAGCTGTGCGCGAATTATCCGCTTCTTCGCCTCCGAGAGGCAGAGATCGCGGTTGCTTGGAAGAGGCGAAGAACGAAGCCGCAAAGAAGCGGGCTTGTGTGCGAAGCCTTCCGACTGCTGGAGGACGGTGGCTGCTGCTCTCCTGCCTGTTGAATTCACTCTCGGCAAGCGAATGGAAAGCGTTCCAGGACAACTTGCCTGGGTTTTGACTTGGTCCTGATGCGTCCCACCTTGGCAAGTCTTGCTCGTCGCCAGAGGCTCCGAGATGCACAGAAGACGGCGGCAGCTGCTGAAAAGAAGGGCAGCGGTGAGTTTGTCGACAAGCAAGAACATAGGCAGCTGCCTGTGCTTGGGAAGGAGCAGCTGCCTGGTTTTGGCAATTGCCTTCACAGCGCCCAGAAGCCCGGTGCTCTGCTGCTTTGTTTTTCGCAGTCAGTCAATTGCACACGAGTGAAGCTGAGCCAGGCTCTTCAGCTTTGCTGCTTTTGAGCATCTGTGCTCCACTTATGCTCTGTGACATCTCTCGAGGTTGTTTGCCTCGGCCAGGCTGGAAAGTGGCCGCTAGTACCTAGAGCTGGGCAGGAGAGGGCAGAGAGCACTTCCATCTGACAGCAGGTTGCAGATTGCCTCGGAAAGAGCCGTGTCCTTGGAATGTGCAGCAAATCCTCTTTCTTTGCAAACCGCGGTTAGTGTGCAGTGCAGGTACACTCTTCCCTTGCCAAATGGAGTGGGAAAGCTTTTCGCTAAGCTAGAGATGACTAGAGAAGCAGAAGCGCGGCTCCGGAGCTATCCGGAGGAAAGTGCCGCTTCCCGGCGTCTTTCGGCTTGAAGCGGCGCTCCGGAGCGCTGCGCTGCCTCTCTACTGAGCTGTGCACGAATTAGCCGCTTCTTCGCCTCCGAGAGGCAGAGATCGCGGTTGCTTGGAAGAGGCGAAGAACGAAGCCGCAAAGAAGCGGGCTTGTGTGCGAAGCCTTCCGACTGCCGGAGGACGGTGGCTGCCGCTCTCCTGCCTGTTGAATTCACTCTCGGCAAGCGAATGGAAAGCGTTCCAGGACAACTTGCCTGGGTTTTGACTTGGTCCTGATGCGTCCCACCTTGGCAAGTCTTGCTCGTCGCCAGAGGCTCCGAGATGCACAGAAGACGGTGGCAGCTGCTGAAAAGAAGGGCAGCGGTGAGTTTGTCGACAAGCAAGAACATAGGCAGCTGCCTGTGCTTGGGAAGGAGCAGCTGCCTGGTTTTGGCAATTGCCTTCACAGCGCCCAGAAGCCCGGTGCTCTGCTGCTTTGTTTTTCGCAGTCAGTCAATTGCACACGAGTGAAGCTGAGCCAGGCTCTTCAGCTTTGCTGCTTTTGAGCATCTGTGCTCCACTTATGCTCTGTGACATCTCTCGAGGTTGTTTGCCTCGGCCAGGCTGGAAAGTGGCCGCTAGTACCTAGAGCTGGGCAGGAGAGGGCAGAGAGCACTTCCATCTGACAGCAGGTTGCAGATTGCCTCGGAAAGAGCCATGTCCTTGGAATGTGCAGCAAATCCTCTTTCTTTGCAAACCGCGGTTAGTGTGCAGTGCAGGTACACTCTTCCCTTGCCAAATGGAGTGGGAAAGCTTTTCGCTAAGCTAGAGATGACTAGAGAAGCAGAAGCGCGGCTCCGGAGCTATCCGGAGGAAAGTGCCGCTTCCCGGCGTCTTTCGGCTTGAAGCGGCGCTCCGGAGCGCTGCGCTGCCTCTCTACTGAGCTGTGCACGAATTAGCCGCTTCTTCGCCTCCGAGAGGCAGAGATCGCGGTTGCTTGGAAGAGGCGAAGAACGAAGCCGCAAAGAAGCGGGCTTGTGTGCGAAGCCTTCCGACTGCCGGAGGACGGTGGCTGCCGCTCTCCTGCCTGTTGAATTCACTCTCGGCAAGCGAATGGAAAGCGTTCCAGGACAACTTGCCTGGGTTTTGACTTGGTCCTGATGCGTCCCACCTTGGCAAGTCTTGCTCGTCGCCAGAGGCTCCGAGATGCACAGAAGACGGTGGCAGCTGCTGAAAAGAAGGGCAGCGGTGAGTTTGTCGACAAGCAAGAACATAGGCAGCTGCCTGTGCTTGGGAAGGAGCAGCTGCCTGGTTTTGGCAATTGCCTTCACAGCGCCCAGAAGCCCGGTGCTCTGCCGCTTTGTTTTTCGCAGTCAGTCAATTGCACACGAGTGAAGCTGAGCCAGGCTCTTCAGCTTTGCTGCTTTTGAGCATCTGTGCTCCACTTATGCTCTGTGACATCTCTCGAGGTTGTTTGCTTTGGCCAGGCTGGCAAGTGCCCGCTAGTACCTAGAGCTGGGCAGGAGAGGGCAGAGAGCACTTCCATCTGACAGCAGGTTGCAGATTGCCTCGGAAAGAGCCATGTTCTTGGAATGTGCAGCAAATCCTCTTTCTTTGCAAACCGCGGTTAGTGTGCAGTGCAGGTACACTCTTCCCTTGCCAAATGGAGTGGGAAAGCTTTTCGCTAAGCTAGAGATGACTAGAGAAGCAGAAGCGCGGCTCCGGAGCTATCCGGAGGAAAGTGCCGCTTCCCGGCGTCTTTCGGCTTGAAGCGGCGCTCCGGAGCGCTGCGCTGCCGCTCTACTGAGCTGTGCGCGAATTAGCCGCTTCTTCGCCTCCGAGAGGCAGAGATCGCGGTTGCTTGGAAGAGGCGAAGAACGAAGCCGCAAAGAAGCGGGCTTGTGTGCGAAGCCTTCCGACTGCTGGAGGACGGTGGCTGCCGCTCTCCTGCCTGTTGAATTCACTCTTGGCAAGCGAATGGAAAGCGTTCCAGGACAACTTGCCTGGGTTTTGACTTGGTCCTGATGCGTCCCACCTTGGCAAGTCTTGCTCGTCGCCAGAGGCTCCGAGATGCACAGAAGACGGTGGCAGCTGCTGAAAAGAAGGGCAGCGGTGAGTTTGTCGACAAGCAAGAACATAGGCAGCTGCCTGTGCTTGGGAAGGAGCAGCTGCCTGGTTTTGGCAATTGCCTTCACAGCGCCCAGAAGCCCGGTGCTCTGCTGCTTTGTTTTTCGCAGTCAGTCAATTGCACACGAGTGAAGCTGAGCCAGGCTCTTCAGCTTTGCTGCTTTTGAGCATCTGTGCTCCACTTATGCTGTGTGACATCTCTCGAGGTTGTTTGCCTCGGCCAGGCTGGCAAGTGCCCGCTAGTACCTAGAGCTGGGCAGGAGAGGGCAGAGAGCACTTCCATCTGACAGCAGGTTGCAGATTGCCTCAGAAAGAGCCGTGTCCTTGGAATGTGCAGCAAATCCTCTTTCTTTGCAAACCGCGGTTAGTGTGCAGTGCAGGTCCACTCTTCCCTTGCCAAATGGAGTGGGAAAGCTTTTCGCTAAGATAGAGATGACTAGAGAAGCAGAAGCGCGGCTCCGGAGCTATCCGGAGGAAAGTGCCGCTTCCCGGCGTCTTTCGGCTTGAAGCGGCGCTCCGGAGCGCTGCGCTGCCGCTCTACTCAGCTGTGCGCGAATTAGCCGCTTCTTCGCCTCTGAGAGGCAGAGAGCGCGGTTGCTTGGAAGAGGCGAAGAACGAAGCCGCAAAGAAGCGGGCTTGTGTGCGAAGCCTTCCGACTGCCGGAGGACGGTGGCTGCCGCTCTCCTGCCTGTTGAATTCACTCTCGGCAAGCGATAGGAAAGCGTTCCAGGACAACTTGCCTGGGTTTTGACTTGGTCCTGATGCGTCCCACCTTGGCAAGTCTTGCTCGTCACCAGAGGCTCCGAGATGCACAGAAGACGGTGGCAGCTGCTGAAAAGAAGGGCAGCGGTGAGTTTGTCGACAAGCAAGAACATAGGCAGCTGCCTGTGCTTGGGAAGGAGCAGCTGCCTGGTTTTGGCAATTGCCTTCACAGCGCCCAGAAGCCCGGTGCTCTGCTGCTTTGTTTTTCGCAGTCAGTCAATTGCACACGAGTGAAGCTGAGCCAGGCTCTTCAGCTTTGCTGCTTTTGAGCATCTGTGCTCGACTTATGCTCTGTGACATCTCTCGAGGTTGTTTGCCTCGCCCAGGCTGGCAAGTGCCCGCTAGTACCTAGAGCTGGGCAGGAGAGGGCAGAGAGCACTTCCATCTGACAGCAGGTTGCAGATTGCCTCGGAAAGAGCCGTGTCCTTGGAATGTGCAGCAAATCCTCTTTCTTTGCAAACCGCGGTTAGTGTGCAGTGCAGGTACACTCTTCCCTTGCCAAATGGAGTGGGAAAGCTTTTCGCTAAGCTAGAGATGACTAGAGAAGCAGAAGCGCGGCTCCGGAGCTATCCGGAGGAAAGTGCCGCTTCCCGGCGTCTTTCGGCTTGAAGCGGCGCTCCGGAGCGCTGCGCTGCCGCTCTACTGAGCTGTGCACGAATTAGCCGCTTCTTCGCCTCCGAGAGGCAGAGATCGCGGTTGCTTGGAAGAGGCGAAGAACGAAGCGGCAAAGAAGCGGGCTTGTGTGCGAAGCCTTCCGACTGCTGGAGGACGGTGGCTGCCGCTCTCCTGCCTGTTGAATTCATTCTTGGCAAGCGAATGGAAAGCGTTCCAGGACAACTTGCCTGGGTTTTGACTTGGTCCTGATGCGTCCCACCTTGGCAAGTCTTGCTCGTCGCCAGAGGCTCCGAGATGCACAGAAGACGGTGGCAGCTGCTGAAAAGAAGGGCAGCGGTGAGTTTGTCGACAAGCAAGAACATAGGCAGCTGCCTGTGCCTGGGAAGGAGCAGCTGCCTGGTTTTGGCAATTGCCTTCACAGCGCCCAGAAGCCCGGTGCTCTGCTGCTTTGTTTTTCGCAGTCAGTCAATTGCACACTAGTGAAGCTGAGCCAGGCTCTTCAGCTTTGCTGCTTTTGAGCATCTGTGCTCGACTTATGCTCTGTGACATCTCTGGAGGTTGTTTGCCTCGGCCAGGCTGGAAAGTGCCCGCTAGTACCTAGAGCTGGGCAGGAGAGGGCAGAGAGCACTTCCATCTGACAGCAGGTTGCAGATTGCCTCAGAAAGAGCCGTGTCCTTGGAATGTGCAGCAAATCCTCTTTCTTTGCAAACCGCGGTTAGTGTGCAGTGCAGGTCCACTCTTCCCTTGCCAAATGGAGTGGGAAAGCTTTTCGCTAAGATAGAGATGACTAGAGAAGCAGAAGCGCGGCTCCGGAGCTATCCGGAGGAAAGTGCCGCTTCCCGGCGTCTTTCGGCTTGAAGCGGCGCTCCGGAGCGCTGCGCTGCCGCTCTACTCAGCTGTGCGCGAATTAGCCGCTTCTTCGCCTCTGAGAGGCAGAGAGCGCGGTTGCTTGGAAGAGGCGAAGAACGAAGCCGCAAAGAAGCGGGCTTGTGTGCGAAGCCTTCCGACTGCCGGAGGACGGTGGCTGCCGCTCTCCTGCCTGTTGAATTCACTCTCGGCAAGCGAATGGAAAGCGTTCCAGGACAACTTGCCTGGGTTTTGACTTGGTCCTGATGCGTCCCACCTTGGCAAGTCTTGCTCGTTGCCAGAGGCTCCGAGATGCACAGAAGACGGTGGCAGCTGCTGAAAAGAAGGGCAGCGGTGAGTTTGTCGACAAGCAAGAACATAGGCAGCTGCCTGTGCTTGGGAAGGAGCAGCTGCCTGGTTTTGGCAATTGCCTTCACAGCGCCCAGAAGCCCGGTGCTCTGCTGCTTTGTTTTTCGCAGTCAGTCAATTGCACACGAGTGAAGCTGAGCCAGGCTCTTCAGCTTAGCTGCTTTTGAGCATCTGTGCTCGACTTATGCTCTGTGACATCTCTGGAGGTTGTTTGCCTCGGCCAGGCTGGCAAGTGCCCGCTAGTACCTAGAGCTGGGCAGGAGAGGGCAGAGAGCACTTCCATCTGACAGCAGGTTGCAGATTGCCTCAGAAAGAGCCGTGTCCTTGGAATGTGCAGCAAATCCTCTTTCTTTGCAAACCGCGGTTAGTGTGCAGTGCAGGTACACTCTTCCCTTGCCAAATGGAGTGGGAAAGCTTTTCGCTAAGCTAGAGATGACTAGAGAAGCAGAAGCGCGGCTCCGGAGCTATCCGGAGGAAAGTGCCGCTTCCCGGCGTCTTTCGGCTTGAAGCGGCGCTCCGGAGCGCTGCGCTGCCGCTCTACTGAGCTGTGCACGAATTAGCCGCTTCTTCGCCTCTGAGAGGCAGAGATCGCGGTTGCTTGGAAGAGGCGAAGAACGAAGCCGCAAAGAAGCGGGCTTGTGTGCGAAGCCTTCCGACTGCCGGAGGACAGTGGCTGCCGCTCTCCTGCCTGTTGAATTCATTCTCGGCAAGCGAATGGAAAGCGTTCCAGGACAACTTGCCTGGGTTTTTACTTGGTCCTGATGCGTCCCACCTTGGCAAGTCTTGCTCGTTGCCAGAGGCTCCGAGATGCACAGAAGACGGTGGCAGCTGCTGAAAAGAAGGGCAGCGGTGAGATTGTCGACAAGCAAGAACATAGGCAGCTGCCTGTGCTTGGGAAGGAGCAGCTGCCTGGTTTTGGCAATTGCCTTCACAGCGCCCAGAAGCCCGGTGCTCTGCTGCTTTGTTTTTCGCAGTCAGTCAATTGCACACGAGTGAAGCTGAGCCAGGCTCTTCAGCTTTGCTGCTTTTGAGCATCTGTGCTCGACTTATGCTCTGTGACATCTCTGGAGGTTGTTTGCCTCGGCCAGGCTGGCAAGTGCCCGCTAGTACCTAGAGCTGGGCAGGAGAGGGCAGAGAGCACTTCCATCTGACAGCAGGTTGCAGATTGCCTCAGAAAGAGCCGTGTCCTTGGAATGTGCAGCAAATCCTCTTTCTTTGCAAACCGCGGTTAGTGTGCAGTGCAGGTCCACTCTTCCCTTGCCAAATGGAGTGGGAAAGCTTTTCGCTAAGATAGAGATGACTAGAGAAGCAGAAGCGCGGCTCCGGAGCTATCCGGAGGAAAGTGCCGCTTCCCGGCGTCTTTCGGCTTGAAGCGGCGCTCCGGAGCGCTGCGCTGCCGCTCTACTGAGCCGTGCACGAATTAGCCGCTTCTTCACCTCCGAGAGGCAGAGATCGCGGTTGCTTGGAAGAGGCGAAGAACGAAGCCGCAAAGAAGCGGGCTTGTGTGCGAAGCCTTCCGACTGCCGGAGGACGGTGGCTGCCGCTCTCCTGCCTGTTGAATTCACTCTCGGCAAGCGAATGGAAAGCGTTCCAGGACAACTTGCCTGGGTTTTGACTTGGTCCTGATGCGTCCCACCTTGGCAAGTCTTGCTCGTCGCCAGAGGCTCCGAGATGCACAGAAGACGGTGGCAGCTGCTGAAAAGAAGGGCAGCGGTGAGTTTGTCGACAAGCAAGAACATAGGCAGCTGCCTGTGCTTGGGAAGGAGCAGCTGCCTGGTTTTGGCAATTGCCTTCACAGCGCCCAGAAGCCCGGTGCTCTGCTGCTTTGTTTTTCGCAGTCAGTCAATTGCACACTAGTGAAGCTGAGCCAGGCTCTTCAGCTTTGCTGCTTTTGAGCATCTGTGCTCCACTTAGGCTCTGTGACATCTCTCGAGGTTGTTTGCCTCGGCCAGGCTGGAAAGTGCCCGCTAGTACCTAGAGCTGGGCAGGAGAGGGCAGAGAGCACTTCCATCTGACAGCAGGTTGCAGATTGCCTCGGAAAGAGCCGTGTCCTTGGAATGTGCAGCAAATCCTCTTTCTTTGCAAACCGCGGTTAGTGTGCAGTGCAGGTACACTCTCCCCTTGCCAAATGGAGTGGGAAAGCTTTTCGCTAAGCTAGAGATGACTAGAGAAGCAGAAGCGCGGCTCCGGAGCTATCCGGAGGAAAGTGCCGCTTCCCGGCGTCTTTCAGCTTGAAGCGGCGCTCCGGAGCGCTGCGCTGCCGCTCTACTGAGCTGTGCACGAATTAGCCGCTTCTTCGCCTCCGAGAGGCAGAGATCGCGGTTGCTTGGAAGAGGCGAAGAACGAAGCCGCAAAGAAGCGGGCTTGTGTGCGAAGCCTTCCGACTGCCGGAGGACGGTGGCTGCCGCTCTCCTGCCTGTTGAATTCACTCTCGGCAAGCGAATGGAAAGCGTTCCAGGACAACTTGCCTGGGTTTTGACTTGGTCCTGATGCGTCCCACCTTGGCAAGTCTTGCTCGTCGCCAGAGGCTCCGAGATGCACAGAAGACGGTGGCAGCTGCTGAAAAGAAGGGCAGCGGTGAGTTTGTCGACAAGCAAGAACATAGGCAGCTGCCTGTGCTTGGGAAGGAGCAGCTGCCTGGTTTTGGCAATTGCCTTCACAGCGCCCAGAAGCCCGGTGCTCTGCTGCTTTGTTTTTCGCAGTCAGTCAATTGCACACGAGTGAAGCTGAGCCAGGCTCTTCAGCTTTGCTGCTTTTGAGCATCTGTGCTCCACTTATGCTCTGTGACATCTCTCGAGGTTGTTTGCTTTGGCCAGGCTGGCAAGTGCCCGCTAGTACCTAGAGCTGGGCAGGAGAGGGCAGAGAGCACTTCCATCTGACAGCAGGTTGCAGATTGCCTCGGAAAGAGCCATGTCCTTGGAATGTGCAGCAAATCCTCTTTCTTTGCAAACCGCGGTTAGTGTGCAGTGCAGGTACACTCTCCCCTTGCCAAATGGAGTGGGAAAGCTTTTCGCTAAGCTAGAGATGACTAGAGAAGCAGAAGCGCGGCTCCGGAGCTATCCGGAGGAAAGTGCCGCTTCCCGGCGTCTTTCAGCTTGAAGCGGCGCTCCGGAGCGCTGCGCTGCCGCTCTACTGAGCTGTGCACGAATTAGCCGCTTCTTCGCCTCCGAGAGGCAGAGATCGCGGTTGCTTGGAAGAGGCGAAGAACGAAGCCGCAAAGAAGCGGGCTTGTGTGCGAAGCCTTCCGACTGCCGGAGGACGGTGGCTGCCGCTCTCCTGCCTGTTGAATTCACTCTCGGCAAGCGAATGGAAAGCGTTCCAGGACAACTTGCCTGGGTTTTGACTTGGTCCTGATGCGTCCCACCTTGGCAAGTCTTGCTCGTCGCCAGAGGCTCCGAGATGCACAGAAGACGGTGGCAGCTGCTGAAAAGAAGGGCAGCGGTGAGTTTGTCGACAAGCAAGAAGATAGGCAGCTGCCTGTGCTTGGGAAGGAGCAGCTGCCTGGTTTTGGCAATTGCCTTCACAGCGCCCAGAAGCCCGGTGCTCTGCTGCTTTGTTTTTCGCAGTCAGTCAATTGCACACGAGTGAAGCTGAGCCAGGCTCTTCAGCTTTGCTGCTTTTGAGCATCTGTGCTCAACTTATGCTGTGTGACATCTCTCGAGGTTGTTTGCCTCCGCCAGGCTGGCAAGTGCCCGCTAGTACCTAGAGCTGGGCAGGAGAGGGCAGAGAGCACTTCCATCTGACAGCAGGTTGCAGATTGCCTCAGAAAGAGCCGTGTCCTTGGAATGTGCCGCAAATCCTCTTTCTTTGCAAACCGCGGTTAGTGTGCAGTGCAGGTCCACTCTTCCCTTGCCAAATGGAGTGGGAAAGCTTTTCGCTAAGATAGAGATGACTAGAGAAGCAGAAGCGCGGCTCCGGAGCTATCCGGAGGAAAGTGCCGCTTCCCGGCGTCTTTCGGCTTGAAGCGGCGCTCCGGAGCGCTGCGCTGCCGCTCTACTCAGCTGTGTGCGAATTAGCCGCTTCTTCGCCTCCGAGAGGCAGAGATCGCGGTTGCTTGGAAGAGGCGAAGAACGAAGCCGCAAAGAAGCGGGCTTGTGTGCGAAGCCTTCCGACTGCCGGAGGACGGTGGCTGCCGCTCTCCTGCCTCTTGAATTCACTCTCGGCAAGCGAATGGAAAGCGTTCCAGGACAACTTGCCTGGGTTTTGACTTGGTCCTGATGCGTCCCACCTTGGCAAGTCTTGCTCGTTGCCAGAGGCTCCGAGATGCACAGAAGACGGTGGCAGCTGCTGAAAAGAAGGGCAGCGGTGAGTTTGTCGACAAGCAAGAACATAGGCAGCTGCCTGTGCTTGGGAAGGAGCAGCTGCCTGGTTTTGGCAATTGCCTTCACAGCGCCCAGAAGCCCGGTGCTCTGCTGCTTTGTTTTTCGCAGTCAGTCAATTGCACACGAGTGAAGCTGAGCCAGGCTCTTCAGCTTAGCTGCTTTTGAGCATCTGTGCTCGACTTATGCTCTGTGACATCTCTGGAGGTTGTTTGCCTCGGCCAGGCTGGCAAGTGCCCGCTAGTACCTAGAGCTGGGCAGGAGAGGGCAGAGAGCACTTCCATCTGACAGCAGGTTGCAGATTGCCTCAGAAAGAGCCGTGTCCTTGGAATGTGCAGCAAATCCTCTTTCTTTGCAAACCGCGGTTAGTGTGCAGTGCAGGTCCACTCTTCCCTTGCCAAATGGAGTGGGAAAGCTTTTCGCTAAGATAGAGATGACTAGAGAAGCAGAAGCGCGGCTCCGGAGCTATCCGGAGGAAAGTGCCGCTTCCCGGCGTCTTTCGGCTTGAAGCGGCGCTCCGGAGCGCTTTGCTGCCGCTCTACTGAGCTGTGCGCGAATTAGCCGCTTCTTCGCCTCCGAGAAGCAGAGATCGCAGATGCTTGGAAGAGGCGAAGAACGAAGCCGCAAAGAAGCGGGCTTGTGTGCGAAGCCTTCCGACTGCCGGAGGACGGTGGCTGCCGCTCTCCTGCCTCTTGAATTCACTCTCGGCAAGCGAATGGAAAGCGTTCCAGGACAACTTGCCTGGGTTTTGACTTGGTCCTGATGCGTCCCACCTTGGCAAGTCTTGCTCGTCGCCAGAGGCTCCGAGATGCACAGAAGACGGTGGCAGCTGCTGAAAAGAAGGGCAGCGGTGAGTTTGTCGACAAGCAAGAACATAGGCAGCTGCCTGTGCTTGGGAAGGAGCAGCTGCCTGGTTTTGGCAATTGCCTTCACAGCGCCCAGAAGCCCGGTGCTCTGCTGCTTTGTTTTTCCCAGTCAGTCAATTGCACACGAGTGAAGCTGAACCAGGCTCTTCAGCTTTGCTGCTTTTGAGCATCTGTGCTCCACTTATGCTCTGTGACATCTCTGGAGGTTGTTTGCCTCGGCCAGGCTGGCAAGTGCCCGCTAGTACCTAGAGCTGGGCAGGAGAGGGCAGAGAGCACTTCCATCTGACAGCAGGTTGCAGATTGCCTCGGAAAGAGCCGTGTCCTTGGAATGTGCAGCAAATCCTCTTTCTTTGCAAACCGCGGTTAGTGTGCAGTGCAGGTCCACTCTTCCCTTGCCAAATGGAGTGGGAAAGCTTTTCGCTAAGCTAGAGATGACTAGAGAAGCAGAAGCGCGGCTCCGGAGCTATCCGGAGGAAAGTGCTGCTTCCCGGCGTCTTTCGGCTTGAAGCGGCGCTCCGGAGCGCTGCGCTGCCGCTCTACTGAGCTGTGCACGAATTAGCCGCTTCTTCGCCTCTGAGAGGCAGAGATCGCGGTTGCTTGGAAGAGGCGAAGAACGAAGCCGCAAAGAAGCGGGCTTGTGTGCGAAGCCTTCCGACTGCCGGAGGACGGTGGCTGCCGCTCTCCTGCCTGTTGAATTCATTCTCGGCAAGCGAATGGAAAGCGTTCCAGGACAACTTGCCTGGGTTTTTACTTGGTCCTGATGCGTCCCACCTTGGCAATTCTTGCTCGTTGCCAGAGGCTCCGAGATGCACAGAAGACGGTGGCAGCTGCTGAAAAGAAGGGCAGCGGTGAGATTGTCGACAAGCAAGAACATAGGCAGCTGCCTGTGCTTGGGAAGTAGCAGCTGCCTGGTTTTGGCAATTGCCTTCACAGCGCCCAGAAGCCCGGTGCTCTGCTGCTTTGTTTTTCGCAGTCAGTCAATTGCACACGAGTGAAGCTGAGCCAGGCTCTTCAGCTTTGCTGCTTTTGAGCATCTGTGCTCGACTTATGCTCTGTGACATCTCTGGAGGTTGTTTGCCTCGGCCAGGCTGGCAAGTGCCCGCTAGTACCTAGAGCTGGGCAGGAGAGGGCAGAGAGCACTTCCATCTGACAGCAGGTTGCAGATTGCCTCGGAAAGAGCTGTGTCCTTGGAATGTGCAGCAAATCCTCTTTCTTTGCAAACCGCGGTTAGTGTGCAGTGCAGGTACACTCTTCCCTTGCCAAATGGAGTGGGAAAGCTTTTCGCTAAGCTAGAGATGACTAGAGAAGCAGAAGCGCGGCTCCGGAGCTATCCGGAGGAAAGTGCCGCTTCCCGGCGTCTTTCGGCTTGAAGCGGCGCTCCGGAGCGCTTTGCTGCCGCTCTACTGAGCTGTGCGCGAATTAGCCGCTTCTTCGCCTCCGAGAGGCAGAGATCGCGGTTGCTTGGAAGAGGCGAAGAACGAAGCGGCAAAGAAGCGGGCTTGTGTGCGAAGCCTTCCGACTGCTGGAGGACGGTGGCTGCCGCTCTCCTGCCTGTTGAATTCATTCTCGGCAAGCGAATGGAAAGCGTTCCAGGACAACTTGCCTGGGTTTTGACTTGGTCCTGATGCGTCCCACCTTGGCAAGTCTTGCTCGTCGCCAGAGGCTCCGAGATGCACAGAAGACGGTGGCAGCTGCTGAAAAGAAGGGCAGCGGTGAGTTTGTCGACAAGCAAGAACATAGGCAGCTGCCTGTGCTGGGAAGGAGCAGCTGCCTGGTTTTGGCAATTGCCTTCACAGCGCCCAGAAGCCCGGTGCTCTGCTACTTTGTTTTTCGCAGTCAGTCAATTGCACACGAGTGAAGCTGAACCAGGCTCTTCAGCTTTGCTGCTTTTGAGCATCTGTGCTCGACTTATGCTGTGTGACATCTCTCGAGGTTGTTTGCCTCGGCCAGGCTGGCAAGTGCCCGCTAGTACCTAGAGCTGGGCAGGAGAGGGCAGAGAGCACTTCCATCTGACAGCAGGTTGCAGATTGCCTCAGAAAGAGCCGTGTCCTTGGAATGTGCAGCAAATCCTCTTTCTTTGCAAACCGCGGTTAGTGTGCAGTGCAGGTCCACTCTTCCCTTGCCAAATGGAGTGGGAAAGCTTTTCGCTAAGCTAGAGATGACTAGAGAAGCAGAAGCGCGGCTCCGGAGCTATCCGGAGGAAAGTGCCGCTTCCCGGCGTCTTTCGGCTTGAAGCGGCGCTCCGGAGCGCTGCGCTGCCGCTCTACTGAGCTGTGCGCGAATTAGCCGCTTCTTCGCCTCCGAGAAGCAGAGATCGCAGATGCTTGGAAGAGGCGAAGAACGAAGCCGCAAAGAAGCGGGCTTGTGTGCGAAGCCTTCCGACTGCCGGAGGACGGTGGCTGCCGCTCTCCTGCCTCTTGAATTCACTCTCGGCAAGCGAATGGAAAGCGTTCCAGGACAACTTGCCTGGGTTTTGACTTGGTCCTGATGCGTCCCACCTTGGCAAGTCTTGCTCGTCGCCAGAGGCTCCGAGATGCACAGAAGACGGTGGCAGCTGCTGAAAAGAAGGGCAGCGGTGAGTTTGTCGACAAGCAAGAACATAGGCAGCTGCCTGTGCTTGGGAAGGAGCAGCTGCCTGGTTTTGGCAATTGCCTTCACAGCGCCCAGAAGCCCGGTGCTCTGCTGCTTTGTTTTTCCCAGTCAGTCAATTGCACACGAGTGAAGCTGAACCAGGCTCTTCAGCTTTGCTGCTTTTGAGCATCTGTGCTCCACTTATGCTCTGTGACATCTCTGGAGGTTGTTTGCCTCGGCCAGGCTGGCAAGTGCCCGCTAGTACCTAGAGCTGGGCAGGAGAGGGCAGAGAGCACTTCCATCTGACAGCAGGTTGCAGATTGCCTCGGAAAGAGCCGTGTCCTTGGAATGTGCAGCAAATCCTCTTTCTTTGCAAACCGCGGTTAGTGTGCAGTGCAGGTCCACTCTTCCCTTGCCAAATGGAGTGGGAAAGCTTTTCGCTAAGCTAGAGATGACTAGAGAAGCAGAAGCGCGGCTCCGGAGCTATCCGGAGGAAAGTGCTGCTTCCCGGCGTCTTTCGGCTTGAAGCGGCGCTCCGGAGCGCTGCGCTGCCGCTCTACTGAGCTGTGCACGAATTAGCCGCTTCTTCGCCTCTGAGAGGCAGAGATCGCGGTTGCTTGGAAGAGGCGAAGAACGAAGCCGCAAAGAAGCGGGCTTGTGTGCGAAGCCTTCCGACTGCCGGAGGACGGTGGCTGCCGCTCTCCTGCCTGTTGAATTCATTCTCGGCAAGCGAATGGAAAGCGTTCCAGGACAACTTGCCTGGGTTTTTACTTGGTCCTGATGCGTCCCACCTTGGCAATTCTTGCTCGTTGCCAGAGGCTCCGAGATGCACAGAAGACGGTGGCAGCTGCTGAAAAGAAGGGCAGCGGTGAGATTGTCGACAAGCAAGAACATAGGCAGCTGCCTGTGCTTGGGAAGTAGCAGCTGCCTGGTTTTGGCAATTGCCTTCACAGCGCCCAGAAGCCCGGTGCTCTGCTGCTTTGTTTTTCGCAGTCAGTCAATTGCACACGAGTGAAGCTGAGCCAGGCTCTTCAGCTTTGCTGCTTTTGAGCATCTGTGCTCGACTTATGCTCTGTGACATCTCTGGAGGTTGTTTGCCTCGGCCAGGCTGGCAAGTGCCCGCTAGTACCTAGAGCTGGGCAGGAGAGGGCAGAGAGCACTTCCATCTGACAGCAGGTTGCAGATTGCCTCGGAAAGAGCTGTGTCCTTGGAATGTGCAGCAAATCCTCTTTCTTTGCAAACCGCGGTTAGTGTGCAGTGCAGGTACACTCTTCCCTTGCCAAATGGAGTGGGAAAGCTTTTCGCTAAGCTAGAGATGACTAGAGAAGCAGAAGCGCGGCTCCGGAGCTATCCGGAGGAAAGTGCCGCTTCCCGGCGTCTTTCGGCTTGAAGCGGCGCTCCGGAGCGCTTTGCTGCCGCTCTACTGAGCTGTGCGCGAATTAGCCGCTTCTTCGCCTCCGAGAGGCAGAGATCGCGGTTGCTTGGAAGAGGCGAAGAACGAAGCGGCAAAGAAGCGGGCTTGTGTGCGAAGCCTTCCGACTGCTGGAGGACGGTGGCTGCCGCTCTCCTGCCTGTTGAATTCATTCTCGGCAAGTGAATGGAAAGCGTTCCAGGACAACTTGCCTGGGTTTTGACTTGGTCCTGATGCGTCCCACCTTGGCAAGTCTTGCTCGTCGCCAGAGGCTCCGAGATGCACAGAAGACGGTGGCAGCTGCTGAAAAGAAGGGCAGCGGTGAGTTTGTCGACAAGCAAGAACATAGGCAGCTGCCTGTGCCTGGGAAGGAGCAGCTGCCTGGTTTTGGCAATTGCCTTCACAGCGCCCAGAAGCCCGGTGCTCTGCTACTTTGTTTTTCGCAGTCAGTCAATTGCACACGAGTGAAGCTGAACCAGGCTCTTCAGCTTTGCTGCTTTTGAGCATCTGTGCTCGACTTATGCTCTGTGACATCTCTGGAGGTTGTTTGCCTCGGCCAGGCTGGAAAGTGCCCGCTAGTACCTAGAGCTGGGCAGGAGAGGGCAGAGAGCACTTCCATCTGACAGCAGGTTGCAGATTGCCTCAGAAAGAGCCGTGTCCTTGGAATGTGCAGCAAATCCTCTTTCTTTGCAAACCGCGGTTAGTGTGCAGTGCAGGTCCACTCTTCCCTTGCCAAATGGAGTGGGAAAGCTTTTCGCTAAGCTAGAGATGACTAGAGAAGCAGAAGCGCGGCTCCGGAGCTATCCGGAGGAAAGTGCCGCTTCCCGGCGTCTTTCGGCTTGAAGCGGCGCTCCGGAGCGCTTTGCTGCCGCTTTACTGAGCTGTGCGCGAACTAGCCGCTTCTGCGCCTCTGAGAAGCAGAGATCGCGGTTGCTTGGAAGAGGCGAAGAACGAAGCCGCAAAGAAGCGGGCTTGTGTGCGAAGCCTTCCGACTGCCGGAGGACGGTGGCTGCCGCTCTCCTGCCTGTTGAATTCACTCTCGGCAAGCGAATGGAAAGCGTTCCAGGACAACTTGCCTGGGTTTTGACTTGGTCCTGATGCCTCCCACCTTGGCAAGTCTTGCTCGTCGCCAGAGGCTCCGAGATGCACAGAAGACGGTGGCAGCTGCTGAAAAGAAGGGCAGCGGTGAGTTTGTCGACAAGCAAGAACATAGGCAGCTGCCTGTGCTTGGGAAGGAGCAGCTGCCTGGTTTTGGCAATTGCCTTCACAGCGCCCAGAAGCCCGGTGCTCTGCTGCTTTGTTTTTCGCAGTCAGTCAATTGCACACTAGTGAAGCTGAGCCAGGCTCTTCAGCTTTGCTGCTTTTGAGCATCTGTGCTCCACTTAGGCTCTGTGACATCTCTCGAGGTTGTTTGCCTCGGCCAGGCTGGAAAGTGCCCGCTAGTACCTAGAGCTGGGCAGGAGAGGGCAGAGAGCACTTCCATCTGACAGCAGGTTGCAGATTGCCTCGGAAAGAGCCGTGTCCTTGGAATGTGCAGCCAATCCTCTTTCTTTGCAAACCGCGGTTAGTGTGCAGTGCAGGTACGCTCTCCCCTTGCCAAATGGAGTGGGAAAGCTTTTCGCTGAGATAGAGATGACTAGAGAAGCAGAAGCGCGGCTCCGGAGCTATCCGGAGGAAATTGCCGCTTCCCGGCGTCTTTCGGCTTGAAGCGGCGCTCCAGAGCGCTTTGCTGCCGCTTTACTGAGCTGTGCGCGAATTAGCCGCTTCTGCGCCTCTGAGAAGCAGAGATCGCGGTTGCTTGGAAGAGGCGAAGAACGAAGCCGCAAAGAAGCGGGCTTGTGTGCGAAGCCTTCCGACTGCCGGAGGACGGTGGCTGCCGCTCTCCAGCCTCTTGAATTCACTCTCGGCAAGCGAATGGAAAGCGTTCCAGGACAACTTGCCTGGGTTTTGACTTGGTCCTGATGCGTCCCACCTTGGCAAGTCTTGCTCGTCGCCAGAGGCTCCGAGATGCACAGAAGACGGTGGCAGCTGCTGAAAAGAAGGGCAGCGGTGAGTTTGTCGACAAGCAAGAACATAGGCAGCTGCCTGTGCTTGGGAAGGAGCAGCTGCCTGGTTTTGGCAATTGCCTTCACAGCGCCCAGAAGCCCGGTGCTCTGCTGCTTTGTTTTTCGCAGTCAGTCAATTGCACACTAGTGAAGCTGAGCCAGGCTCTTCAGCTTTGCTGCTTTTGAGCATCTGTGCTCCACTTAGGCTCTGTGACATCTCTGGAGGTTGTTTGCCTCGGCCAGGCTGGAAAGTGCCCGCTAGTAGCTAGAGCTGGGCAGGAGAGGGCAGAGAGCACTTCCATCTGACAGCAGGTTGCAGATTGCCTCGGAAAGAGCCGTGTCCTTGGAATGTGCAGCAAATCCTCTTTCTTTGCAAACCGCGGTTAGTGTGCAGTGTAGGTACACTCTCCCCTTGCCAAATGGAGTGGGAAAGCTTTTCGCTAAGCTAGAGATGACTAGAGAAGCAGAAGCGCGGCTCCGGAGCTATCCGGAGGAAAGTGCCGCTTCCCGGCGTCTTTCGGCTTGAAGAGGCGCTCCGGAGTGCTCCGCTGGCGCTCTGCTGAGCTGTGCGCGAATTAGCCGCTTCTGCGCCTCCGAGAAGCAGAGATCGCGGTTGCTTGGAAGAGGCGAAGAACGAAGCCGCAAAGAAGCGGGCTTGTGTGCGAAGCCTTCCGACTGCCGGAGGACGGTGGCTGCCGCTCTCCTGCCTGTTGAATTCACTCTCGGCAAGCGAATGGAAAGCGTTCCAGGACAACTTGCCTGGGTTTTGACTTGGTCCTGATGCGTCCCACCTTGGCAAGTCTTGCTCGTCGCCAGAGGCTCCGAGATGCACAGAAGACGGTGGCAGCTGCTGAAAAGAAGGGCAGCGGTGAGTTTGTCGACAAGCAAGAACATAGGCAGCTGCCTGTGCTTGGGAAGGAGCAGCTGCCTGGTTTTGGCAATTGCCTTCACAGCGCCCAGAAGCCCGGTGCTCTGCTGCTTTGTTTTTCGCAGTCAGTCAATTGCACACTAGTGAAGCTGAGCCAGGCTCTTCAGCTTTGCTGCTTTTGAGCATCTGTGCTCCACTTAGGCTCTGTGACATCTCTCGAGGTTGTTTGCCTCGGCCAGGCTGGCAAGTGCCCGCTAGTAGCTAGAGCTGGGCAGGAGAGGGCAGAGAGCACTTCCATCTGACAGCAGGTTGCAGATTGCCTCGGAAAGAGCCGTGTCCTTGGAATGTGCAGCAAATCCTCTTTCTTTGCAAACCGCGGTTAGTGTGCAGTGCAGGTACGCTCTCCCCTTGCCAAATGGAGTGGGAAAGCTTTTCGCTAAGCTAGAGATGACTAGAGAAGCAGAAGCGCGGCTCCGGAGCTATCCGGAGGAAAGTGCCGCTTCCCGATGTCTTTCGGCTTGAAGCGGCGCTCCGGAGCGCTTTGCTGCCGCTCTACTGAGCTGTGCGCGAATTAGCCGCTTCTGCGCCTCCGAGAAGCAGAGATCGCGGTTGCTTGGAAGAGGCGAAGAACGAAGCCGCAAAGAAGCGGGCTTGTGTGCGAAGCCTTCCGACTGCCGGAGGACGGTGGCTGCCGCTCTCCTGCCTGTTGAATTCACTCTCGGCAAGCGAATGGAAAGCGTTCCAGGACAACTTGCCTGGGTTTTGACTTGGTCCTGATGCGTCCCACCTTGGCAAGTCTTGCTCGTCGCCAGAGGCTCCGAGATGCACAGAAGACGGTGGCAGCTGCTGAAAAGAAGGGCAGCGGTGAGTTTGTCGACAAGCAAGAACATAGGCAGCTGCCTGTGCTTGGGAAGGAGCAGCTGCCTGGTTTTGGCAATTGCCTTCACAGCGCCCAGAAGCCCGGTGCTCTGCTGCTTTGTTTTTCGCAGTCAGTCAATTGCACACTAGTGAAGCTGAGCCAGGCTCTTCAGCTTTGCTGCTTTTGAGCATCTGTGCTCCACTTAGGCTCTGTGACATCTCTCGAGGTTGTTTGCCTCGGCCAGGCTGGCAAGTGCCCGCTAGTAGCTAGAGCTGGGCAGGAGAGGGCAGAGAGCACTTCCATCTGACAGCAGGTTGCAGATTGCCTCGGAAAGAGCCGTGTCCTTGGAATGTGCAGCCAATCCTCTTTCTTTGCAAACCGCGGTTAGTGTGCAGTGCAGGTACGCTCTCCCCTTGCCAAATGGAGTGGGAAAGCTTTTCGCTGAGCTAGAGATGACTAGAGAAGCAGAAGCGCGGCTCCGGAGCTATCCGGAGGAAAGTGCCGCTTCCCGATGTCTTTCGGCTTGAAGCGGCGCTCCGGAGCGCTTTGCTGCCGCTCTACTGAGCTGTGCGCGAATTAGCCGCTTCTTCGCCTCCGAGAAGCAGAGATCGCGGTTGCTTGGAAGAGGCGAAGAACGAAGCCGCAAAGAAGCGGGCTTGTGTGCGAAGCCTTCCGACTGCCGGAGGACGGTGGCTGCCGCTCTCCTGCCTGTTGAATTCACTCTCGGCAAGCGAATGGAAAGCGTTCCAGGACAACTTGCCTGGGTTTTGACTTGGTCCTGATGCGTCCCACCTTGGCAAGTCTTGCTCGTCGCCAGAGGCTCCGAGATGCACAGAAGACGGTGGCAGCTGCTGAAAAGAAGGGCAGCGGTGAGTTTGTCGACAAGCAAGAACATAGGCAGCTGCCTGTGCTTGGGAAGGAGCAGCTGCCTGGTTTTGGCAATTGCCTTCACAGCGCCCAGAAGCCCGGTGCTCTGCTGCTTTGTTTTTCGCAGTCAGTCAATTGCACACTAGTGAAGCTGTGCCAGGCTCTTCAGCTTTGCTGCTTTTGAGCATCTGTGCTCCACTTAGGCTCTGTGACATCTCTCGAGGTTGTTTGCCTCGGCCAGGCTGGAAAGTGCCCGCTAGTACCTAGAGCTGGGCAGGAGAGGGCAGAGAGCACTTCCATCTGACAGCAGGTTGCAGATTGCCTCGGAAAGAGCCGTGTCCTTGGAATGTGCAGCAAATCCTCTTTCTTTGCAAACCGCGGTTAGTGTGCAGTGTAGGTACACTCTCCCCTTGCCAAATGGAGTGGGAAAGCTTTTCGCTAAGCTAGAGATGACTAGAGAAGCAGAAGCGCGGCTCCGGAGCTATCCGGAGGAAAGTGCCGCTTCCCGGCGTCTTTCGGCTTGAAGAGGCGCTCCGGAGTGCTCCGCTGGCGCTCTGCTGAGCTGTGCGCGAATTAGCCGCTTCTGCGCCTCCGAGAAGCAGAGATTGTGGTTGCTTGGAAGAGGCGAAGAACGAAGCCGCAAAGAAGCGGGCTTGTGTGCGAAGCCTTCCGACTGCCGGAGGACGGTGGCTGCCGCTCTCCTGCCTGTTGAATTCACTCTCGGCAAGCGAATGGAAAGCGTTCCAGGACAACTTGCCTGGGTTTTGACTTGGTCCTGATGCGTCCCACCTTGGCAAGTCTTGCTCGTCGCCAGAGGCTCCGAGATGCACAGAAGACGGTGGCAGCTGCTGAAAAGAAGGGCAGCGGTGAGTTTGTCGACAAGCAAGAACATAGGCAGCTGCCTGTGCTTGGGAAGGAGCAGCTGCCTGGTTTTGGCAATTGCCTTCACAGCGCCCAGAAGCCCGGTGCTCTGCTGCTTTGTTTTTCGCAGTCAGTCAATTGCACACTAGTGAAGCTGAGCCAGGCTCTTCAGCTTTGCTGCTTTTGAGCATCTGTGCTCCACTTAGGCTCTGTGACATCTCTCGAGGTTGTTTGCCTCGGCCAGGCTGGCAAGTGCCCGCTAGTAGCTAGAGCTGGGCAGGAGAGGGCAGAGAGCACTTCCATCTGACAGCAGGTTGCAGATTGCCTCGGAAAGAGCCGTGTCCTTGGAATGTGCAGCCAATCCTCTTTCTTTGCAAACCGCGGTTAGTGTGCAGTGCAGGTACGCTCTCCCCTTGCCAAATGGAGTGGGAAAGCTTTTCGCTGAGCTAGAGATGACTAGAGAAGCAGAAGCGCGGCTCCGGAGCTATCCGGAGGAAAGTGCCGCTTCCCGATGTCTTTCGGCTTGAAGCGGTGCTCCGGAGCGCTTTGCTGCCGCTCTACTGAGCTGTGCGCGAATTAGCCGCTTCTTCGCCTCCGAGAAGCAGAGATCGCGGTTGCTTGGAAGAGGCGAAGAACGAAGCCGCAAAGAGGCGGGCTTGTGTGCGAAGCCTTCCGACTGCCGGAGGACGGTGGCTGCCGCTCTCCTGCCTCTTGAATTCACTCTCGGCAAGCGAATGGAAAGCGTTCCAGGACAACTTGCCTGGGTTTTGACTTGGTCCTGATGCGTCCCACCTTGGCAAGTCTTGCTCGTCGCCAGAGGCTCCGAGATGCACAGAAGACGGTGGCAGCTGCTGAAAAGAAGGGCAGCGGTGAGTTTGTCGACAAGCAAGAACATAGGCAGCTGCCTGTGCTTGGGAAGGAGCAGCTGCCTGGTTTTGGCAATTGCCTTCACAGCGCCCAGAAGCCCGGTGCTCTGCTGCTTTGTTTTTCGCAGTCAGTCAATTGCACACTAGTGAAGCTGAGCCAGGCTCTTCAGCTTTGCTGCTTTTGAGCATCTGTGCTCCACTTAGGCTCTGTGACATCTCTCGAGGTTGTTTGCCTCGGCCAGGCTGGCAAGTGCCCGCTAGTAGCTAGAGCTGGGCAGGAGAGGGCAGAGAGCACTTCCATCTGACAGCAGGTTGCAGATTGCCTTGGAAAGAGCTGTGTCCTTGGAATGTGCAGCAAATCCTCTTTCTTTGCAAACCGCGGTTAGTGTGCAGTGTAGGTACACTCTCCCCTTGCCAAATGGAGTGGGAAAGCTTTTCGCTAAGCTAGAGATGACTAGAGAAGCAGAAGCGCGGCTCCGGAGCTATCCGGAGGAAAGTGCCGCTTCCCGGCGTCTTTCGGCTTGAAGAGGCGCTCCGGAGTGCTCCGCTGGCGCTCTGCTGAGCTGTGCGCGAATTAGCCGCTTCTGCGCCTCCGAGAAGCAGAGATCGCGGTTGCTTGGAAGAGGCGAAGAACGAAGCCGCAAAGAAGCGGGCTTGTGTGCGAAGCCTTCCGACTGCCGGAGGACGGTGGCTGCCGCTCTCCTGCCTCTTGAATTCACTCTCGGCAAGCGAATGGAAAGCGTTCCAGGACAACTTGCCTGGGTTTTGACTTGGTCCTGATGCGTCCCACCTTGGCAAGTCTTGCTCGTCGCCAGAGGCTCCGAGATGCACAGAAGACGGTGGCAGCTGCTGAAAAGAAGGGCAGCGGTGAGTTTGTCGACAAGCAAGAACATAGGCAGCTGCCTGTGCTTGGGAAGGAGCAGCTGCCTGGTTTTGGCAATTGCCTTCACAGCGCCCAGAAGCCCGGTGCTCTGCTGCTTTGTTTTTCGCAGTCAGTCAATTGCACACTAGTGAAGCTGAGCCAGGCTCTTCAGCTTTGCTGCTTTTGAGCATCTGTGCTCCACTTAGGCTCTGTGACATCTCTGGAGGTTGTTTGCCTCGGCCAGGCTGGCAAGTGCCCGCTAGTAGCTAGAGCTGGGCAGGAGAGGGCAGAGAGCACTTCCATCTGACAGCAGGTTGCAGATTGCCTCGGAAAGAGCCGTGTCCTTGGAATGTGCAGCCAATCCTCTTTCTTTGCAAACCGCGGTTAGTGTGCAGTGCAGGTACGCTCTCCCCTTGCCAAATGGAGTGGGAAAGCTTTTCGCTGAGCTAGAGATGACTAGAGAAGCAGAAGCGCGGCTCCGGAGCTATCCGGAGGAAAGTGCCGCTTCCCGATGTCTTTCGGCTTGAAGCGGCGCTCCGGAGCGCTTTGCTGCCGCTCTACTGAGCTGTGCGCGAATTAGCCGCTTCTTCGCCTCCGAGAAGCAGAGATCGCGGTTGCTTGGAAGAGGCGAAGAACGAAGCCGCAAAGAAGCGGGCTTGTGTGCGAAGCCTTCCGACTGCCGGAGGACGGTGGCTGCCGCTCTCCTGCCTGTTGAATTCACTCTCGGCAAGCGAATGGAAAGCGTTCCAGGACAACTTGCCTGGGTTTTGACTTGGTCCTGATGCGTCCCACCTTGGCAAGTCTTGCTCGTCGCCAGAGGCTCCGAGATGCACAGAAGACGGTGGCAGCTGCTGAAAAGAAGGGCAGCGGTGAGTTTGTCGACAAGCAAGAACATAGGCAGCTGCCTGTGCTTGGGAAGGAGCAGCTGCCTGGTTTTGGCAATTGCCTTCACAGCGCCCAGAAGCCCGGTGCTCTGCTGCTTTGTTTTTCGCAGTCAGTCAATTGCACACTAGTGAAGCTGTGCCAGGCTCTTCAGCTTTGCTGCTTTTGAGCATCTGTGCTCCACTTAGGCTCTGTGACATCTCTCGAGGTTGTTTGCCTCGGCCAGGCTGGAAAGTGCCCGCTAGTACCTAGAGCTGGGCAGGAGAGGGCAGAGAGCACTTCCATCTGACAGCAGGTTGCAGATTGCCTCGGAAAGAGCCGTGTCCTTGGAATGTGCAGCAAATCCTCTTTCTTTGCAAACCGCGGTTAGTGTGCAGTGTAGGTACACTCTCCCCTTGCCAAATGGAGTGGGAAAGCTTTTCGCTAAGCTAGAGATGACTAGAGAAGCAGAAGCGCGGCTCCGGAGCTATCCGGAGGAAAGTGCCGCTTCCCGGCGTCTTTCGGCTTGAAGAGGCGCTCCGGAGTGCTCCGCTGGCGCTCTGCTGAGCTGTGCGCGAATTAGCCGCTTCTGCGCCTCCGAGAAGCAGAGATTGTGGTTGCTTGGAAGAGGCGAAGAACGAAGCCGCAAAGAAGCGGGCTTGTGTGCGAAGCCTTCCGACTGCCGGAGGACGGTGGCTGCCGCTCTCCTGCCTGTTGAATTCACTCTCGGCAAGCGAATGGAAAGCGTTCCAGGACAACTTGCCTGGGTTTTGACTTGGTCCTGATGCGTCCCACCTTGGCAAGTCTTGCTCGTCGCCAGAGGCTCCGAGATGCACAGAAGACGGTGGCAGCTGCTGAAAAGAAGGGCAGCGGTGAGTTTGTCGACAAGCAAGAACATAGGCAGCTGCCTGTGCTTGGGAAGGAGCAGCTGCCTGGTTTTGGCAATTGCCTTCACAGCGCCCAGAAGCCCGGTGCTCTGCTGCTTTGTTTTTCGCAGTCAGTCAATTGCACACTAGTGAAGCTGAGCCAGGCTCTTCAGCTTTGCTGCTTTTGAGCATCTGTGCTCCACTTAGGCTCTGTGACATCTCTCGAGGTTGTTTGCCTCGGCCAGGCTGGCAAGTGCCCGCTAGTAGCTAGAGCTGGGCAGGAGAGGGCAGAGAGCACTTCCATCTGACAGCAGGTTGCAGATTGCCTCGGAAAGAGCCGTGTCCTTGGAATGTGCAGCCAATCCTCTTTCTTTGCAAACCGCGGTTAGTGTGCAGTGCAGGTACGCTCTCCCCTTGCCAAATGGAGTGGGAAAGCTTTTCGCTGAGCTAGAGATGACTAGAGAAGCAGAAGCGCGGCTCCGGAGCTATCCGGAGGAAAGTGCCGCTTCCCGATGTCTTTCGGCTTGAAGCGGTGCTCCGGAGCGCTTTGCTGCCGCTCTACTGAGCTGTGCGCGAATTAGCCGCTTCTTCGCCTCCGAGAAGCAGAGATCGCGGTTGCTTGGAAGAGGCGAAGAACGAAGCCGCAAAGAGGCGGGCTTGTGTGCCAAGCCTTCCGACTGCCGGAGGACGGTGGCTGCCGCTCTCCTGCCTCTTGAATTCACTCTCGGCAAGCGAATGGAAAGCGTTCCAGGACAACTTGCCTGGGTTTTGACTTGGTCCTGATGCGTCCCACCTTGGCAAGTCTTGCTCGTCGCCAGAGGCTCCGAGATGCACAGAAGACGGTGGCAGCTGCTGAAAAGAAGGGCAGCGGTGAGTTTGTCGACAAGCAAGAACATAGGCAGCTGCCTGTGCTTGGGAAGGAGCAGCTGCCTGGTTTTGGCAATTGCCTTCACAGCGCCCAGAAGCCCGGTGCTCTGCTGCTTTGTTTTTCGCAGTCAGTCAATTGCACACTAGTGAAGCTGAGCCAGGCTCTTCAGCTTTGCTGCTTTTGAGCATCTGTGCTCCACTTAGGCTCTGTGACATCTCTCGAGGTTGTTTGCCTCGGCCAGGCTGGCAAGTGCCCGCTAGTAGCTAGAGCTGGGCAGGAGAGGGCAGAGAGCACTTCCATCTGACAGCAGGTTGCAGATTGCCTTGGAAAGAGCTGTGTCCTTGGAATGTGCAGCAAATCCTCTTTCTTTGCAAACCGCGGTTAGTGTGCAGTGTAGGTACACTCTCCCCTTGCCAAATGGAGTGGGAAAGCTTTTCGCTAAGCTAGAGATGACTAGAGAAGCAGAAGCGCGGCTCCGGAGCTATCCGGAGGAAAGTGCCGCTTCCCGGCGTCTTTCGGCTTGAAGAGGCGCTCCGGAGTGCTCCGCTGGCGCTCTGCTGAGCTGTGCGCGAATTAGCCGCTTCTGCGCCTCCGAGAAGCAGAGATCGCGGTTGCTTGGAAGAGGCGAAGAACGAAGCCGCAAAGAAGCGGGCTTGTGTGCGAAGCCTTCCGACTGCCGGAGGACGGTGGCTGCCGCTCTCCTGCCTCTTGAATTCACTCTCGGCAAGCGAATGGAAAGCGTTCCAGGACAACTTGCCTGGGTTTTGACTTGGTCCTGATGCGTCCCACCTTGGCAAGTCTTGCTCGTCGCCAGAGGCTCCGAGATGCACAGAAGACGGTGGCAGCTGCTGAAAAGAAGGGCAGCGGTGAGTTTGTCGACAAGCAAGAACATAGGCAGCTGCCTGTGCTTGGGAAGGAGCAGCTGCCTGGTTTTGGCAATTGCCTTCACAGCGCCCAGAAGCCCGGTGCTCTGCTGCTTTGTTTTTCGCAGTCAGTCAATTGCACACTAGTGAAGCTGAGCCAGGCTCTTCAGCTTTGCTGCTTTTGAGCATCTGTGCTCCACTTAGGCTCTGTGACATCTCTGGAGGTTGTTTGCCTCGGCCAGGCTGGCAAGTGCCCGCTAGTAGCTAGAGCTGGGCAGGAGAGGGCAGAGAGCACTTCCATCTGACAGCAGGTTGCAGATTGCCTCGGAAAGAGCCGTGTCCTTGGAATGTGCAGCCAATCCTCTTTCTTTGCAAACCGCGGTTAGTGTGCAGTGCAGGTACGCTCTCCCCTTGCCAAATGGAGTGGGAAAGCTTTTCGCTGAGCTAGAGATGACTAGAGAAGCAGAAGCGCGGCTCCGGAGCTATCCGGAGGAAAGTGCCGCTTCCCGATGTCTTTCGGCTTGAAGCGGCGCTCCGGAGCGCTTTGCTGCCGCTCTACTGAGCTGTGCGCGAATTAGCCGCTTCTTCGCCTCCGAGAAGCAGAGATCGCGGTTGCTTGGAAGAGGCGAAGAACGAAGCCGCAAAGAGGCGGGCTTGTGTGCGAAGCCTTCCGACTGCCGGAGGACGGTGGCTGCCGCTCTCCTGCCTCTTGAATTCACTCTCGGCAAGCGAATGGAAAGCGTTCCAGGACAACTTGCCTGGGTTTTGACTTGGTCCTGATGCGTCCCACCTTGGCAAGTCTTGCTCGTCGCCAGAGGCTCCGAGATGCACAGAAGACGGTGGCAGCTGCTGAAAAGGAGGGCAGCGGTGAGTTTGTCGACAAGCAAGAACATAGGCAGCTGCCTGTGCTTGGGAAGGAGCAGCTGCCTGGTTTTGGCAATTGCCTTCACAGCGCCCAGAAGCCCGGTGCTCTGCTGCTTTGTTTTTCGCAGTCAGTCAATTGCACACTAGTGAAGCTGAGCCAGGCTCTTCAGCTTTGCTGCTTTTGAGCATCTGTGCTCCACTTAGGCTCTGTGACATCTCTGGAGGTTGTTTGCCTCGGCCAGGCTGGCAAGTGCCCGCTAGTAGCTAGAGCTGGGCAGGAGAGGGCAGAGAGCACTTCCATCTGACAGCAGGTTGCAGATTGCCTCGGAAAGAGCCGTGTCCTTGGAATGTGCAGCAAATCCTCTTTCTTTGCAAACCGCGGTTAGTGTGCAGTGTAGGTACACTCTCCCCTTGCCAAATGGAGTGGGAAAGCTTTTCGCTAAGCTAGAGATGACTAGAGAAGCAGAAGCGCGGCTCCGGAGCTATCCGGAGGAAAGTGCCGCTTCCCGGCGTCTTTCGGCTTGAAGAGGCGCTCCGGAGTGCTCCGCTGGCGCTCTACTGAGCTGTGCGCGAATTAGCCGCTTCTGCGCCTCCGAGAAGCAGAGATCGCGGTTGCTTGGAAGAGGCGAAGAACGAAGCCGCAAAGAAGCGGGCTTGTGTGCGAAGCCTTCCGACTGCCGGAGGACGGTGGCTGCCGCTCTCCTGCCTGTTGAATTCACTCTCGGCAAGCGAATGGAAAGCGTTCCAGGACAACTTGCCTGGGTTTTGACTTGGTCCTGATGCGTCCCACCTTGGCAAGTCTTGCTCGTCGCCAGAGGCTCCGAGATGCACAGAAGACGGTGGCAGCTGCTGAAAAGAAGGGCAGCGGTGAGTTTGTCGACAAGCAAGAACATAGGCAGCTGCCTGTGCTTGGGAAGGAGCAGCTGCCTGGTTTTGGCAATTGCCTTCACAGCGCCCAGAAGCCCGGTGCTCTGCTGCTTTGTTTTTCGCAGTCAGTCAATTGCACACTAGTGAAGCTGAGCCAGGCTCTTCAGCTTTGCTGCTTTTGAGCATCTGTGCTCCACTTAGGCTCTGTGACATCTCTGGAGGTTGTTTGCCTCGGCCAGGCTGGCAAGTGCCCGCTAGTAGCTAGAGCTGGGCAGGAGAGGGCAGAGAGCACTTCCATCTGACAGCAGGTTGCAGATTGCCTCGGAAAGAGCCGTGTCCTTGGAATGTGCAGCCAATCCTCTTTCTTTGCAAACCGCGGTTAGTGTGCAGTGCAGGTACGCTCTCCCCTTGCCAAATGGAGTGGGAAAGCTTTTCGCTGAGCTAGAGATGACTAGAGAAGCAGAAGCGCGGCTCCGGAGCTATCCGGAGGAAAGTGCCGCTTCCCGATGTCTTTCGGCTTGAAGCGGCGCTCCGGAGCGCTTTGCTGCCGCTCTACTGAGCTGTGCGCGAATTAGCCGCTTCTTCGCCTCCGAGAAGCAGAGATCGCGGTTGCTTGGAAGAGGCGAAGAACGAAGCCGCAAAGAGGCGGGCTTGTGTGCGAAGCCTTCCGACTGCCGGAGGACGGTGGCTGCCGCTCTCCTGCCTCTTGAATTCACTCTCGGCAAGCGAATGGAAAGCGTTCCAGGACAACTTGCCTGGGTTTTGACTTGGTCCTGATGCGTCCCACCTTGGCAAGTCTTGCTCGTCGCCAGAGGCTCCGAGATGCACAGAAGACGGTGGCAGCTGCTGAAAAGAAGGGCAGCGGTGAGTTTGTCGACAAGCAAGAACATAGGCAGCTGCCTGTGCTTGGGAAGGAGCAGCTGCCTGGTTTTGGCAATTGCCTTCACAGCGCCCAGAAGCCCGGTGCTCTGCTGCTTTGTTTTTCGCAGTCAGTCAATTGCACACTAGTGAAGCTGTGCCAGGCTCTTCAGCTTTGCTGCTTTTGAGCATCTGTGCTCCACTTAGGCTCTGTGACATCTCTCGAGGTTGTTTGCCTCGGCCAGGCTGGCAAGTGCCCGCTAGTAGCTAGAGCTGGGCAGGAGAGGGCAGAGAGCACTTCCATCTGACAGCAGGTTGCAGATTGCCTCGGAAAGAGCCGTGTCCTTGGAATGTGCAGCCAATCCTCTTTCTTTGCAAACCGCGGTTAGTGTGCAGTGCAGGTACGCTCTCCCCTTGCCAAATGGAGTGGGAAAGCTTTTCGCTGAGCTAGAGATGACTAGAGAAGCAGAAGCGCGGCTCCGGAGCTATCCGGAGGAAAGTGCCGCTTCCCGATGTCTTTCGGCTTGAAGCGGCGCTCCGGAGCGCTTTGCTGCCGCTCTGCTGAGCTGTGCGCGAATTAGCCGCTTCTGCGCCTCCGAGAAGCAGAGATCGCGGTTGCTTGGAAGAGGCGAAGAACGAAGCCGCAAAGAAGCGGGCTTGTGTGCGAAGCCTTCCGACTGCCGGAGGACGGTGGCTGCCGCTCTCCTGCCTCTTGAATTCACTCTCGGCAAGCGAATGGAAAGCGTTCCAGGACAACTTGCCTGGGTTTTGACTTGGTCCTGATGCGTCCCACCTTGGCAAGTCTTGCTCGTCGCCAGAGGCTCCGAGATGCACAGAAGACGGTGGCAGCTGCTGAAAAGAAGGGCAGCGGTGAGTTTGTCGACAAGCAAGAACATAGGCAGCTGCCTGTGCTTGGGAAGGAGCAGCTGCCTGGTTTTGGCAATTGCCTTCACAGCGCCCAGAAGCCCGGTGCTCTGCTGCTTTGTTTTTCGCAGTCAGTCAATTGCACACTAGTGAAGCTGAGCCAGGCTCTTCAGCTTTGCTGCTTTTGAGCATCTGTGCTCCACTTAGGCTCTGTGACATCTCTCGAGGTTGTTTGCCTCGGCCAGGCTGGAAAGTGCCCGCTAGTACCTAGAGCTGGGCAGGAGAGGGCAGAGAGCACTTCCATCTGACAGCAGGTTGCAGATTGCCTCGGAAAGAGCCGTGTCCTTGGAATGTGCAGCAAATCCTCTTTCTTTGCAAACCGCGGTTAGTGTGCAGTGCAGGTACGCTCTCCCCTTGCCAAATGGAGTGGGAAAGCTTTTCGCTAAGCTAGAGATGACTAGAGAAGCAGAAGCGCGGCTCCGGAGCTATCCGGAGGAAAGTGCCGCTTCCCGGCGTCTTTCGGCTTGAAGAGGCGTTCCGGAGTGCTCCGCTGGCGCTCTGCTGAGCTGTGCGCGAATTAGCCGCTTCTGCGCCTCCGAGAAGCAGAGATCGCGGTTGCTTGGAAGAGGCGAAGAACGAAGCCGCAAAGAAGCGGGCTTGTGTGCGAAGCCTTCCGACTGCCGGAGGACGGTGGCTGCCGCTCTCCTGCCTCTTGAATTCACTCTCGGCAAGCGAATGGAAAGCGTTCCAGGACAACTTGCCTGGGTTTTGACTTGGTCCTGATGCGTCCCACCTTGGCAAGTCTTGCTCGTCGCCAGAGGCTCCGAGATGCACAGAAGACGGTGGCAGCTGCTGAAAAGAAGGGCAGCGGTGAGTTTGTCGACAAGCAAGAACATAGGCAGCTGCCTGTGCTTGGGAAGGAGCAGCTGCCTGGTTTTGGCAATTGCCTTCACAGCGCCCAGAAGCCCGGTGCTCTGCTGCTTTGTTTTTCGCAGTCAGTCAATTGCACACTAGTGAAGCTGTGCCAGGCTCTTCAGCTTTGCTGCTTTTGAGCATCTGTGCTCCACTTAGGCTCTGTGACATCTCTCGAGGTTGTTTGCCTCGGCCAGGCTGGAAAGTGCCCGCTAGTAGCTAGAGCTGGGCAGGAGAGGGCAGAGAGCACTTCCATCTGACAGCAGGTTGCAGATTGCCTCGGAAAGAGCCGTGTCCTTGGAATGTGCAGCAAATCCTCTTTCTTTGCAAACCGCGGTTAGTGTGCAGTGCAGGTACACTCTCCCCTTGCCAAATGGAGTGGGAAAGCTTTTCGCTAAGCTAGAGATGACTAGAGAAGCAGAAGCGCGGCTCCGGAGCTATCCGGAGGAAAGTGCCGCTTCCCGGCGTCTTTCGGCTTGAAGAGGCGTTCCGGAGTGCTCCGCTGGCGCTCTGCTGAGCTGTGCGCGAATTAGCCGCTTCTGCGCCTCTGAGAAGCAGAGATCGCGGTTGCTTGGAAGAGGCGAAGAACGAAGCCGCAAAGAAGCGGGCTTGTGTGCGAAGCCTTCCGACTGCCGGAGGACGGTGGCGTCCGCTCTCCTGCCTCTTGAATTCACTCTCGGCAAGCGAATGGAAAGCGTTCCAGGACAACTTGCCTGGGTTTTGACTTGGTCCTGATGCGTCCCACCTTGGCAAGTCTTGCTCGTCGCCAGAGGCTCCGAGATGCACAGAAGACGGTGGCAGCTGCTGAAAAGAAGGGCAGCGGTGAGTTTGTCGACAAGCAAGAACATAGGCAGCTGCCTGTGCTTGGGAAGGAGCAGCTGCCTGGTTTTGGCAATTGCCTTCACAGCGCCCAGAAGCCCGGTGCTCTGCTGCTTTGTTTTTCGCAGTCAGTCAATTGCACACTAGTGAAGCTGAGCCAGGCTCTTCAGCTTTGCTGCTTTTGAGCATCTGTGCTCCACTTAGGCTCTGTGACATCTCTGGAGGTTGTTTGCCTCGGCCAGGCTGGCAAGTGCCCGCTAGTAGCTAGAGCTGGGCAGGAGAGGGCAGAGAGCACTTCCATCTGACAGCAGGTTGCAGATTGCCTCGGAAAGAGCCGTGTCCTTGGAATGTGCAGCAAATCCTCTTTCTTTGCAAACCGCGGTTAGTGTGCAGTGTAGGTACACTCTCCCCTTGCCAAATGGAGTGGGAAAGCTTTTCGCTAAGCTAGAGATGACTAGAGAAGCAGAAGCGCGGCTCCGGAGCTATCCGGAGGAAAGTGCCGCTTCCCGGCGTCTTTCGGCTTGAAGAGGCGCTCCGGAGTGCTCCGCTGGCGCTCTGCTGAGCTGTGCGCGAATTAGCCGCTTCTGCGCCTCCGAGAAGCAGAGATCGCGGTTGCTTGGAAGAGGCGAAGAACGAAGCCGCAAAGAAGCGGGCTTGTGTGCGAAGCCTTCCGACTGCCGGAGGACGGTGGCGTCCGCTCTCCTGCCTGTTGAATTCACTCTCGGCAAGCGAATGGAAAGCGTTCCAGGACAACTTGCCTGGGTTTTGACTTGGTCCTGATGCCTCCCACCTTGGCAAGTCTTGCTCGTCGCCAGAGGCTCCGAGATGCACAGAAGACGGTGGCAGCTGCTGAAAAGAAGGGCAGCGGTGAGTTTGTCGACAAGCAAGAACATAGGCAGCTGCCTGTGCTTGGGAAGGAGCAGCTGCCTGGTTTTGGCAATTGCCTTCACAGCGCCCAGAAGCCCGGTGCTCTGCTGCTTTGTTTTTCCCAGTCAGTCAATTGCACACTAGTGAAGCTGAGCCAGGCTCTTCAGCTTTGCTGCTTTTGAGCATCTGTGCTCCACTTAGGCTCTGTGACATCTCTCGAGGTTGTTTGCCTCGGCCAGGCTGGCAAGTGCCCGCTAGTAGCTAGAGCTGGGCAGGAGAGGGCAGAGAGCACTTCCATCTGACAGCAGGTTGCAGATTGCCTCGGAAAGAGCCGTGTCCTTGGAATGTGCAGCAAATCCTCTTTCTTTGCAAACCGCGGTTAGTGTGCAGTGCAGGTACGCTCTCCCCTTGCCAAATGGAGTGGGAAAGCTTTTCGCTAAGCTAGAGATGACTAGAGAAGCAGAAGCGCGGCTCCGGAGCTATCCGGAGGAAAGTGCCGCTTCCCGATGTCTTTCGGCTTGAAGCGGCGCTCCGGAGCGCTTTGCTGCCGCTCTACTGAGCTGTGCGCGAATTAGCCGCTTCTTCGCCTCCGAGAAGCAGAGATCGCGGTTGCTTGGAAGAGGCGAAGAACGAAGCCGCAAAGAGGCGGGCTTGTGTGCGAAGCCTTCCGACTGCCGGAGGACGGTGGCTGCCGCTCTCCTGCCTCTTGAATTCACTCTCGGCAAGCGAATGGAAAGCGTTCCAGGACAACTTGCCTGGGTTTTGACTTGGTCCTGATGCGTCCCACCTTGGCAAGTCTTGCTCGTCGCCAGAGGCTCCGAGATGCACAGAAGACGGTGGCAGCTGCTGAAAAGAAGGGCAGCGGTGAGTTTGTCGACAAGCAAGAACATAGGCAGCTGCCTGTGCTTGGGAAGGAGCAGCTGCCTGGTTTTGGCAATTGCCTTCACAGCGCCCAGAAGCCCGGTGCTCTGCTGCTTTGTTTTTCGCAGTCAGTCAATTGCACACTAGTGAAGCTGTGCCAGGCTCTTCAGCTTTGCTGCTTTTGAGCATCTGTGCTCCACTTAGGCTCTGTGACATCTCTCGAGGTTGTTTGCCTCGGCCAGGCTGGAAAGTGCCCGCTAGTAGCTAGAGCTGGGCAGGAGAGGGCAGAGAGCACTTCCATCTGACAGCAGGTTGCAGATTGCCTCGGAAAGAGCCGTGTCCTTGGAATGTGCAGCAAATCCTCTTTCTTTGCAAACCGCGGTTAGTGTGCAGTGTAGGTACACTCTCCCCTTGCCAAATGGAGTGGGAAAGCTTTTCGCTAAGCTAGAGATGACTAGAGAAGCAGAAGCGCGGCTCCGGAGCTATCCGGAGGAAAGTGCCGCTTCCCGGCGTCTTTCGGCTTGAAGAGGCGTTCCGGAGTGCTCCGCTGGCGCTCTGCTGAGCTGTGCGCGAATTAGCCGCTTCTGCGCCTCCGAGAAGCAGAGATCGCGGTTGCTTGGAAGAGGCGAAGAACGAAGCCGCAAAGAAGCGGGCTTGTGTGCGAAGCCTTCCGACTGCCGGAGGACGGTGGCTGCCGCTCTCCTGCCTCTTGAATTCACTCTCGGCAAGCGAATGGAAAGCGTTCCAGGACAACTTGCCTGGGTTTTGACTTGGTCCTGATGCGTCCCACCTTGGCAAGTCTTGCTCGTCGCCAGAGGCTCCGAGATGCACAGAAGACGGTGGCAGCTGCTGAAAAGAAGGGCAGCGGTGAGTTTGTCGACAAGCAAGAACATAGGCAGCTGCCTGTGCTTGGGAAGGAGCAGCTGCCTGGTTTTGGCAATTGCCTTCACAGCGCCCAGAAGCCCGGTGCTCTGCTGCTTTGTTTTTCGCAGTCAGTCAATTGCACACTAGTGAAGCTGAGCCAGGCTCTTCAGCTTTGCTGCTTTTGAGCATCTGTGCTCCACTTAGGCTCTGTGACATCTCTGGAGGTTGTTTGCCTCGGCCAGGCTGGCAAGTGCCCGCTAGTAGCTAGAGCTGGGCAGGAGAGGGCAGAGAGCACTTCCATCTGACAGCAGGTTGCAGATTGCCTCGGAAAGAGCCGTGTCCTTGGAATGTGCAGCAAATCCTCTTTCTTTGCAAACCGCGGTTAGTGTGCAGTGTAGGTACGCTCTCCCCTTGCCAAATGGAGTGGGAAAGCTTTTCGCTAAGCTAGAGATGACTAGAGAAGCAGAAGCGCGGCTCCGGAGCTATCCGGAGGAAAGTGCCGCTTCCCGGCGTCTTTCGGCTTGAAGAGGCGCTCCGGAGTGCTCCGCTGGCGCTCTGCTGAGCTGTGCGCGAATTAGCCGCTTCTGCGCCTCCGAGAAGCAGAGATCGCGGTTGCTTGGAAGAGGCGAAGAACGAAGCCGCAAAGAAGCGGGCTTGTGTGCGAAGCCTTCCGACTGCCGGAGGACGGTGGCGTCCGCTCTCCTGCCTGTTGAATTCACTCTCGGCAAGCGAATGGAAAGCGTTCCAGGACAACTTGCCTGGGTTTTGACTTGGTCCTGATGCCTCCCACCTTGGCAAGTCTTGCTCGTCGCCAGAGGCTCCGAGATGCACAGAAGACGGTGGCAGCTGCTGAAAAGAAGGGCAGCGGTGAGTTTGTCGACAAGCAAGAACATAGGCAGCTGCCTGTGCTTGGGAAGGAGCAGCTGCCTGGTTTTGGCAATTGCCTTCACAGCGCCCAGAAGCCCGGTGCTCTGCTGCTTTGTTTTTCCCAGTCAGTCAATTGCACACTAGTGAAGCTGAGCCAGGCTCTTCAGCTTTGCTGCTTTTGAGCATCTGTGCTCCACTTAGGCTCTGTGACATCTCTCGAGGTTGTTTGCCTCGGCCAGGCTGGCAAGTGCCCGCTAGTAGCTAGAGCTGGGCAGGAGAGGGCAGAGAGCACTTCCATCTGACAGCAGGTTGCAGATTGCCTCGGAAAGAGCCGTGTCCTTGGAATGTGCAGCAAATCCTCTTTCTTTGCAAACCGCGGTTAGTGTGCAGTGCAGGTACGCTCTCCCCTTGCCAAATGGAGTGGGAAAGCTTTTCGCTAAGCTAGAGATGACTAGAGAAGCAGAAGCGCGGCTCCGGAGCTATCCGGAGGAAAGTGCCGCTTCCCGATGTCTTTCGGCTTGAAGCGGCGCTCCGGAGCGCTTTGCTGCCGCTCTGCTGAGCTGTGCGCGAATTAGCCGCTTCTGCGCCTCCGAGAAGCAGAGATCGCGGTTGCTTGGAAGAGGCGAAGAACGAAGCCGCAAAGAAGCGGGCTTGTGTGCGAAGCCTTCCGACTGCCGGAGGACGGTGGCTGCCGCTCTCCTGCCTCTTGAATTCACTCTCGGCAAGCGAATGGAAAGCGTTCCAGGACAACTTGCCTGGGTTTTGACTTGGTCCTGATGCGTCCCACCTTGGCAAGTCTTGCTCGTCGCCAGAGGCTCCGAGATGCACAGAAGACGGTGGCAGCTGCTGAAAAGAAGGGCAGCGGTGAGTTTGTCGACAAGCAAGAACATAGGCAGCTGCCTGTGCTTGGGAAGGAGCAGCTGCCTGGTTTTGGCAATTGCCTTCACAGCGCCCAGAAGCCCGGTGCTCTGCTGCTTTGTTTTTCGCAGTCAGTCAATTGCACACTAGTGAAGCTGAGCCAGGCTCTTCAGCTTTGCTGCTTTTGAGCATCTGTGCTCCACTTAGGCTCTGTGACATCTCTCGAGGTTGTTTGCCTCGGCCAGGCTGGAAAGTGCCCGCTAGTAGCTAGAGCTGGGCAGGAGAGGGCAGAGAGCACTTCCATCTGACAGCAGGTTGCAGATTGCCTCGGAAAGAGCCGTGTCCTTGGAATGTGCAGCAAATCCTCTTTCTTTGCAAACCGCGGTTAGTGTGCAGTGCAGGTACACTCTTCCCTTGCCAAATGGAGTGGGAAAGCTTTTCGCTAAGCTAGAGATGACTAGAGAAGCAGAAGCGCGGCTCCGGAGCTATCCGGAGGAAAGTGCCGCTTCCCGGCGTCTTTCGGCTTGAAGCGGCGCTCCAGAGCGCTTTGCTGCCGCTTTACTGAGCTGTGCGCGAACTAGCCGCTTCTGCGCCTCTGAGAAGCAGAGATCGCGGTTGCTTGGAAGAGGCGAAGAACGAAGCCGCAAAGAAGCGGGCTTGTGTGCGAAGCCTTCCGACTGCCGGAGGACGGTGGCTGCCGCTCTCCTGCCTCTTGAATTCACTCTCGGCAAGCGAATGGAAAGCGTTCCAGGACAACTTGCCTGGGTTTTGACTTGGTCCTGATGCGTCCCACCTTGGCAAGTCTTGCTCGTCGCCAGAGGCTCCGAGATGCACAGAAGACGGTGGCAGCTGCTGAAAAGAAGGGCAGCGGTGAGTTTGTCGACAAGCAAGAACATAGGCAGCTGCCTGTGCTTGGGAAGGAGCAGCTGCCTGGTTTTGGCAATTGCCTTCACAGCGCCCAGAAGCCCGGTGCTCTGCTGCTTTGTTTTTCGCAGTCAGTCAATTGCACACTAGTGAAGCTGAGCCAGGCTCTTCAGCTTTGCTGCTTTTGAGCATCTGTGCTCCACTTAGGCTCTGTGACATCTCTCGAGGTTGTTTGCCTCGGCCAGGCTGGAAAGTGCCCGCTAGTATCTAGAGCTGGGCAGGAGAGGGCAGAGAGCACTTCCATCTGACAGCAGGTTGCAGATTGCCTCGGAAAGAGCCGTGTCCTTGGAATGTGCAGCAAATCCTCTTTCTTTGCAAACCGCGGTTAGTGTGCAGTGCAGGTACGCTCTCCCCTTGCCAAATGGAGTGGGAAAGCTTTTCGCTAAGCTAGAGATGACTAGAGAAGCAGAAGCGCGGCTCCGGAGCTATCCGGAGGAAAGTGCCGCTTCCCGGCGTCTTTCGGCTTGAAGCGGCGCTCCAGAGCGCTTTGCTGCCGCTTTACTGAGCTGTGCGCGAATTAGCCGCTTCTGCGCCTCTGAGAAGCAGAGATCGCGGTTGCTTGGAAGAGGCGAAGAACGAAGCCGCAAAGAAGCGGGCTTGTGTGCGAAGCCTTCCGACTGCCGGAGGACGGTGGCTGCCGCTCTCCTGCCTGTTGAATTCACTCTCGGCAAGCGAATGGAAAGCGTTCCAGGACAACTTGCCTGGGTTTTGACTTGGTCCTGATGCGTCCCACCTTGGCAAGTCTTGCTCGTCGCCAGAGGCTCCGAGATGCACAGAAGACGGTGGCAGCTGCTGAAAAGAAGGGCAGCGGTGAGTTTGTCGACAAGCAAGAACATAGGCAGCTGCCTGTGCTTGGGAAGGAGCAGCTGCCTGGTTTTGGCAATTGCCTTCACAGCGCCCAGAAGCCCGGTGCTCTGCTGCTTTGTTTTTCGCAGTCAGTCAATTGCACACTAGTGAAGCTGTGCCAGGCTCTTCAGCTTTGCTGCTTTTGAGCATCTGTGCTCCACTTAGGCTCTGTGACATCTCTGGAGGTTGTTTGCCTCGGCCAGGCTGGAAAGTGCCCGCTAGTACCTAGAGCTGGGCAGGAGAGGGCAGAGAGCACTTCCATCTGACAGCAGGTTGCAGATTGCCTCGGAAAGAGCCGTGTCCTTGGAATGTGCAGCAAATCCTCTTTCTTTGCAAACCGCGGTTAGTGTGCAGTGCAGGTCCACTCTCCCCTTGCCAAATGGAGTGGGAAAGCTTTTCGCTAAGCTAGAGATGACTAGAGAAGCAGAAGCGCGGCTCCGGAGCTATCCGGAGGAAAGTGCCGCTTCCCGGCGTCTTTCGGCTTGAAGCGGCGCTCCAGAGCGCTTTGCTGCCGCTTTACTGAGCTGTGCGCGAACTAGCCGCTTCTGCGCCTCTGAGAAGCAGAGATCGCAGTTGCTTGGAAGAGGCGAAGAACGAAGCCGCAAAGAAGCGGGCTTGTGTGCGAAGCCTTCCGACTGCCGGAGGACGGTGGCTGCCGCTCTCCTGCCTCTTGAATTCACTCTCGGCAAGCGAATGGAAAGCGTTCCAGGACAACTTGCCTGGGTTTTGACTTGGTCCTGATGCGTCCCACCTTGGCAAGTCTTGCTCGTCGCCAGAGGCTCCGAGATGCACAGAAGACGGTGGCAGCTGCTGAAAAGAAGGGCAGCGGTGAGTTTGTCGACAAGCAAGAACATAGGCAGCTGCCTGTGCTTGGGAAGGAGCAGCTGCCTGGTTTTGGCAATTGCCTTCACAGCGCCCAGAAGCCCAGTGCTCTGCTGCTTTGTTTTTCGCAGTCAGTCAATTGCACACTAGTGAAGCTGAGCCAGGCTCTTCAGCTTTGCTGCTTTTGAGCATCTGTGCTCCACTTAGGCTCTGTGACATCTCTGGAGGTTGTTTGCCTCGGCCAGGCTGGAAAGTGCCCGCTAGTACCTAGAGCTGGGCAGGAGAGGGCAGAGAGCACTTCCATCTGACAGCAGGTTGCAGATTGCCTCGGAAAGAGCCGTGTCCTTGCAATGTGCAGCAAATCCTCTTTCTTTGCAAACCGCGGTTAGTGTGCAGTGTAGGTACACTCTCCCCTTGCCAAATGGAGTGGGAAAGCTTTTCGCTAAGCTAGAGATGACTAGAGAAGCAGAAGCGCGGCTCCGGAGCTATCCGGAGGAAAGTGCCGCTTCCCGGCGTCTTTCGGCTTGAAGAGGCGCTCCGGAGTGCTCCGCTGCCGCTCTACTGAGCTGTGCGCGAATTAGCCGCTTCTGCGCCTCTGAGAAGCAGGGATCGCGGTTGCTTGGAAGAGGCGAAGAACGAAGCCGCAAAGAAGCGGGCTTGTGTGCGAAGCCTTCCGACTGCCGGAGGACGGTGGCTGCCGCTCTCCTGCCTGTTGAATTCACTCTCGGCAAGCGAATGGAAAGTGTTCCAGGACAACTTGCCTGGGTTTTGACTTGGTCCTGATGCGTCCCACCTTGGCAAGTCTTGCTCGTCGCCAGAGGCTCCGAGATGCACAGAAGACGGTGGCAGCTGCTGAAAAGAAGGGCAGCGGTGAGTTTGTCGACAAGCAAGAAGATAGGCAGCTGCCTGTGCTTGGGAAGGAGCAGCTGCCTGGTTTTGGCAATTGCCTTCACAGCGCCCAGAAGCCCGGTGCTCTGCTGCTTTGTTTTTCGCAGTCAGTCAATTGCACACTAGTGAAGCTGAGCCAGGCTCTTCAGCTTTGCTGCTTTTGAGCATCTGTGCTCCACTTAGGCTCTGTGACATCTCTGGAGGTTGTTTGCCTCGGCCAGGCTGGAAAGTGCCCGCTAGTACCTAGAGCTGGGCAGGAGAGGGCAGAGAGCACTTCCATCTGACAGCAGGTTGCAGATTGCCTCGGAAAGAGCCGTGTCCTTGGAATGTGCAGCAAATCCTCTTTCTTTGCAAACCGCGGTTAGTGTGCAGTGCAGGTACGCTCTCCCCTTGCCAAATGGAGTGGGAAAGCTTTTCGCTAAGCTAGAGATGACTAGAGAAGCAGAAGCGCGGCTCCGGAGCTATCCGGAGGAAAGTGCCGCTTCCCGATGTCTTTCGGCTTGAAGCGGCGCTCCGGAGCGCTTTGCTGCCGCTCTACTGAGCTGTGCGCGAATTAGCCGCTTCTTCGCCTCCGAGAAGCAGAGATCGCGGTTGCTTGGAAGAGGCGAAGAACGAAGCCGCAAAGAAGCGGGCTTGTGTGCGAAGCCTTCCGACTGCCGGAGGACGGTGGCTGCCGCTCTCCTGCCTCTTGAATTCACTCTCGGCAAGCGAATGGAAAGCGTTCCAGGACAACTTGCCTGGGTTTTGACTTGGTCCTGATGCGTCCCACCTTGGCAAGTCTTGCTCGTCGCCAGAGGCTCCGAGATGCACAGAAGACGGTGGCAGCTGCTGAAAAGAAGGGCAGCGGTGAGTTTGTCGACAAGCAAGAACATAGGCAGCTGCCTGTGCTTGGGAAGGAGCAGCTGCCTGGTTTTGGCAATTGCCTTCACAGTGCCCAGAAGCCCGGTGCTCTGCTGCTTTTTTTTTCACAGTCAGTCAATTGCACACTAGTGAAGCTGTGCCAGGCTCTTCAGCTTTGCTGCTTTTGAGCATCTGTGCTCCACTTAGGCTCTGTGACATCTCTGGAGGTTGTTTGCCTCGGCCAGGCTGGAAAGTGCCCGCTAGTACCTAGAGCTGGGCAGGAGAGGGCAGAGAGCACTTCCATCTGACAGCAGGTTGCAGATTGCCTCGGAAAGAGCCGTGTCCTTGGAATGTGCAGCAAATCCTCTTTCTTTGCAAACCGCGGTTAGTGTGCAGTGTAGGTACACTCTCCCCTTGCCAAATGGAGTGGGAAAGCTTTTCGCTAAGCTAGAGATGACTAGAGAAGCAGAAGCGCGGCTCCGGAGCTATCCGGAGGAAAGTGCCGCTTCCCGGCGTCTTTCGGCTTGAAGAGGCGCTCCGGAGTGCTCCGCTGGCGCTCTGCTGAGCTGTGCGCGAATTAGCCGCTTCTGCGCCTCCGAGAAGCAGAGATCGCGGTTGCTTGGAAGAGGCGAAGAACGAAGCCGCAAAGAAGCGGGCTTGTGTGCGAAGCCTTCCGACTGCCGGAGGACGGTGGCTGCCGCTCTCCTGCCTCTTGAATTCACTCTCGGCAAGCGAATGGAAAGCGTTCCAGGACAACTTGCCTGGGTTTTGACTTGGTCCTGATGCGTCCCACCTTGGCAAGTCTTGCTCGTCGCCAGAGGCTCCGAGATGCACAGAAGACGGTGGCAGCTGCTGAAAAGAAGGGCAGCGGTGAGTTTGTCGACAAGCAAGAACATAGGCAGCTGCCTGTGCTTGGGAAGGAGCAGCTGCCTGGTTTTGGCAATTGCCTTCACAGCGCCCAGAAGCCCGGTGCTCTGCTGCTTTGTTTTTCGCAGTCAGTCAATTGCACACTAGTGAAGCTGAGCCAGGCTCTTCAGCTTTGCTGCTTTTGAGCATCTGTGCTCCACTTAGGCTCTGTGACATCTCTGGAGGTTGTTTGCCTCGCCCAGGCTGGAAAGTGCCCGCTAGTACCTAGAGCTGGGCAGGAGAGGGCAGAGAGCACTTCCATCTGACAGCAGGTTGCAGATTGCCTCGGAAAGAGCCGTGTCCTTGGAATGTGCAGCAAATCCTCTTTCTTTGCAAACCGCGGTTAGTGTGCAGTGCAGGTACGCTCTCCCCTTGCCAAATGGAGTGGGAAAGCTTTTCGCTAAGCTAGAGATGACTAGAGAAGCAGAAGCGCGGCTCCGGAGCTATCCGGAGGAAAGTGCCGCTTCCCGGCGTCTTTCGGCTTGAAGCGGCGCTCCAGAGCGCTTTGCTGCCGCTTTACTGAGCTGTGCGCGAACTAGCCGCTTCTGCGCCTCTGAGAAGCAGAGATCGCGGTTGCTTGGAAGAGGCGAAGAACGAAGCCGCAAAGAAGCGGGCTTGTGTGCGAAGCCTTCCGACTGCCGGAGGACGGTGGCTGCCGCTCTCCTGCCTGTTGAATTCACTCTCGGCAAGCGAATGGAAAGCGTTCCAGGACAACTTGCCTGGGTTTTGACTTGGTCCTGATGCGTCCCACCTTGGCAAGTCTTGCTCGTCGCCAGAGGCTCCGAGATGCACAGAAGACGGTGGCAGCTGCTGAAAAGAAGGGCAGCGGTGAGTTTGTCGACAAGCAAGAACATAGGCAGCTGCCTGTGCTTGGGAAGGAGCAGCTGCCTGGTTTTGGCAATTGCCTTCACAGCGCCCAGAAGCCCGGTGCTCTGCTGCTTTGTTTTTCGCAGTCAGTCAATTGCACACTAGTGAAGCTGAGCCAGGCTCTTCAGCTTTGCTGCTTTTGAGCATCTGTGCTCCACTTAGGCTCTGTGACATCTCTCGAGGTTGTTTGCCTCGGCCAGGCTGGAAAGTGCCCGCTAGTACCTAGAGCTGGGCAGGAGAGGGCAGAGAGCACTTCCATCTGACAGCAGGTTGCAGATTGCCTCGGAAAGAGCCGTGTCCTTGGAATGTGCAGCAAATCCTCTTTCTTTGCAAACCGCGGTTAGTGTGCAGTGCAGGTACACTCTCCCCTTGCCAAATGGAGTGGGAAAGCTTTTCGCTAAGCTAGAGATGACTAGAGAAGCAGAAGCGCGGCTCCGGAGCTATCCGGAGGAAAGTGCCGCTTCCCGGCGTCTTTCGGCTTGAAGCGGCGCTCCAGAGCGCTTTGCTGCCGCTTTACTGAGCTGTGCGCGAACTAGCCGCTTCTGCGCCTCTGAGAAGCAGAGATCGCAGTTGCTTGGAAGAGGCGAAGAACGAAGCCGCAAAGAAGCGGGCTTGTGTGCGAAGCCTTCCGACTGCCGGAGGACGGTGGCTGCCGCTCTCCTGCCTCTTGAATTCACTCTCGGCAAGCGAATGGAAAGCGTTCCAGGACAACTTGCCTGGGTTTTGACTTGGTCCTGATGCCTCCCACCTTGGCAAGTCTTGCTCGTAGCCAGAGGCTCCGAGATGCACA
Source organism: Anomalospiza imberbis (assembly GCF_031753505.1). NCBI lineage: Eukaryota > Metazoa > Chordata > Aves > Passeriformes > Viduidae > Anomalospiza > Anomalospiza imberbis. The sequence goes on from NW_027099913.1 coordinate 63,832, forward strand.
GAAGACGGTGGCAGCTGCTGAAAAGAAGGGCAGCGGTGAGTTTGTCGACAAGCAAGAACATAGGCAGCTGCCTGTGCTTGGGAAGGAGCAGCTGCCTGGTTTTGGCAATTGCCTTCACAGCGCCCAGAAGCCCGGTGCTCTGCTGCTTTGTTTTTCGCAGTCAGTAAATTGCACACTAGTGAAGCTGAGCCAGGCTCTTCAGCTTTGCTGCTTTTGAGCATCTGTGCTCCACTTAGGCTCTGTGACATCTCTCGAGGTTGTTTGCCTCGGCCAGGCTGGAAAGTGCCCGCTAGTACCTAGAGCTGGGCAGGAGAGGGCAGAGAGCACTTCCATCTGACAGCAGGTTGCAGATTGCCTCGGAAAGAGCCGTGTCCTTGGAATGTGCAGCAAATCCTCTTTCTTTGCAAACCGCGGTTAGTGTGCAGTGTAGGTACACTCTCCCCTTGCCAAATGGAGTGGGAAAGCTTTTCGCTAAGCTAGAGATGACTAGAGAAGCAGAAGCGTGGCTCCGGAGCTATCCGGAGGAAAGTGCCGCTTCCCGGCGTCTTTCGGCTTGAAGAGGCGCTCCGGAGTGCTCCGCTGGCGCTCTGCTGAGCTGTGCGCGAATTAGCCGCTTCTGCGCCTCCGAGAAGCAGAGATCGCGGTTGCTTGGAAGAGGCGAAGAACGAAGCCGCAAAGAAGCAGGCTTGTGTGCGAAGCCTTCCGACTGCCAGAGGACGGTGGCTGCCGCTCTCCTGCCTCTTGAATTCACTCTCGGCAAGCGAATGGAAAGCGTTCCAGGACAACTTGCCTGGGTTTTGACTTGGTCCTGATGCGTCCCACCTTGGCAAGTCTTGCTCGTCGCCAGAGGCTCCGAGATGCACAAGAAGACGGTGGCAGCTGCTGAAAAGAAGGGCAGCAGTGCGTTTGTCGACAAGCAAGAACATAGGCAGCTGCCTGTGCTTGGGAAGGAGCAGCTGCCTGGTTTTGGCAATTGCCTTCACAGCGCCCAGAAGCCCGGTGCTCTGCTGCTTTGTTTTTCGCAGTCAGTCAATTGCACACTAGTGAAGCTGTGCCAGGCTCTTCAGCTTTGCTGCTTTTGAGCATCTGTGCTCCACTTATGCTGTGTGACATCTCTCGAGGTTGTTTGCCTCGGCCAGGCTGGAAAGTGCCCGCTAGTACCTAGAGCTGGGCAGGAGAGGGCAGAGAGCACTTCCATCTGACAGCAGGTTGCAGATTGCCTCGGAAAGAGCCGTGTCCTTGGAATGTGCAGCAAATCCTCTTTCTTTGCAAACCGCGGTTAGTGTGCAGTGCAGGTACGCTCTCCCCTTGCCAAATGGAGTGGGAAAGCTTTTCGCTAAGCTAGAGATGACTAGAGAAGCAGAAGCGCGGCTCCAGAGCTATCCGGAGGAAAGTGCCGCTTCCCGGCGTCTTTCGGCTTGAAGAGGCGCTCCGGAGTGCTCCGCTGGCGCTCTGCTGAGCTGTGCGCGAATTAGCCGCTTCTGCGCCTCTGAGAAGCAGAGATCGCGGTTGCTTGGAAGAGGCGAAGAACGAAGCCGCAAAGAAGCGGGCTTGTGTGCCAAGCCTTCCGACTGCCGGAGGACGGTGGCTGCCGCTCTCCTGCCTGTTGAATTCACTCTCGGCAAGCGAATGGAAAGCGTTCCAGGACAACTTGCCTGGGTTTTGACTTGGTCCTGATGCGTCCCACCTTGGCAAGTCTTGCTCGTCGCCAGAGGCTCCGAGATGCACAGAAGACGGTGGCAGCTGCTGAAAAGAAGGGCAGCGGTGCGTTTGTCGACAAGCAAGAACATAGGCAGCTGCCTGTGCTTGGGAAGGAGCAGCTGCCTGGTTTTGGCAATTGCCTTCCCAGCGCCCAGAAGCCCGGTGCTCTGCTGCTTTGTTTTTCGCAGTCAGTCAATTGCACACTAGTGAAGCTGTGCCAGGCTCTTCAGCTTTGCTGCTTTTGAGCATCTGTGCTCCACTTAGGCTCTGTGACATCTCTGGAGGTTGTTTGCCTCGGCCAGGCTGGAAAGTGCCCGCTAGTACCTAGAGCTGGGCAGGAGAGGGCAGAGAGCACTTCCATCTGACAGCAGGTTGCAGATTGCCTCGGAAAGAGCCGTGTCCTTGGAATGTGCAGCAAATCCTCTTTCTTTGCAAACCGCGGTTAGTGTGCAGTGTAGGTACACTCTCCCCTTGCCAAATGGAGTGGGAAAGCTTTTCGCTAAGCTAGAGATGACTAGAGAAGCAGAAGCGCGGCTCCGGAGCTATCCGGAGGAAAGTGCCGCTTCCCGGCGTCTTTCGGCTTGAAGAGGCGCTCCGGAGCGCTCCGCTGGCGCTCTGCTGAGCTGTGCGCGAATTAGCCGCTTCTGCGCCTCCGAGAAGCAGAGATCGCGGTTGCTTGGAAGAGGCGAAGAACGAAGCCGCAAAGAAGCGGGCTTGTGTGCGAAGCCTTCCGACTGCCGGAGGACGGTGGCTGCCGCTCTCCTGCCTCTTGAATTCACTCTCGGCAAGCGAATGGAAAGCGTTCCAGGACAACTTGCCTGGGTTTTGACTTGGTCCTGATGCCTCCCACCTTGGCAAGTCTTGCTCGTCGCCAGAGGCTCCGAGATGCACAGAAGACGGTGGCAGCTGCTGAAAAGAAGGGCAGCGGTGAGTTTGTCGACAAGCAAGAACATAGGCAGCTGCCTGTGCTTGGGAAGGAGCAGCTGCCTGGTTTTGGCAATTGCCTTCACAGCGCCCAGAAGCCCGGTGCTCTGCTGCTTTGTTTTTCGCAGTCAGTCAATTGCACACTAGTGAAGCTGAGCCAGGCTCTTCAGCTTTGCTGCTTTTGAGCATCTGTGCTCCACTTAGGCTCTGTGACATCTCTGGAGGTTGTTTGCCTCGGCCAGGCTGGCAAGTGCCTGCTAGTACCTAGAGCTGGACAGGAGAGGGCAGAGAGCACTTCCATCTGACAGCAGGTTGCAGATTGCCTCGGAAAGAGCCGTGTCCTTGGAATGTGCAGCAAATCCTCTTTCTTTGCAAACCGCGGTTAGTGTGCAGTGTAGGTACACTCTCCCCTTGCCAAATGGAGTGGGAAAGCTTTTCGCTAAGCTAGAGATGACTAGAGAAGCAGAAGCGCGGCTCCGGAGCTATCCGGAGGAAAGTGCCGCTTCCCGGCGTCTTTCGGCTTGAAGAGGCGCTCCGGAGCGCTCCGCTGGCGCTCTGCTGAGCTGTGCGCGAATTAGCCGCTTCTGCGCCTCCGAGAAGCAGAGATCGCGGTTGCTTGGAAGAGGCGAAGAACGAAGCCGCAAAGAAGCGGGCTTGTGTGCGAAGCCTTCCGACTGCCGGAGGACGGTGGCTGCCGCTCTCCTGCCTCTTGAATTCACTCTCGGCAAGCGAATGGAAAGCGTTCCAGGACAACTTGCCTGGGTTTTGACTTGGTCCTGATGCCTCCCACCTTGGCAAGTCTTGCTCGTCGCCAGAGGCTCCGAGATGCACAGAAGACGGTGGCAGCTGCTGAAAAGAAGGGCAGCGGTGAGTTTGTCGACAAGCAAGAACATAGGCAGCTGCCTGTGCTTGGGAAGGAGCAGCTGCCTGGTTTTGGCAATTGCCTTCACAGCGCCCAGAAGCCCGGTGCTCTGCTGCTTTGTTTTTCGCAGTCAGTCAATTGCACACTAGTGAAGCTGAGCCAGGCTCTTCAGCTTTGCTGCTTTTGAGCATCTGTGCTCCACTTATGCTGTGTGACATCTCTCGAGGTTGTTTGCCTCGGCCAGGCTGGAAAGTGCCCGCTAGTACCTAGAGCTGGGCAGGAGAGGGCAGAGAGCACTTCCATCTGACAGCAGGTTGCAGATTGCCTCGGAAAGAGCCGTGTCCTTGGAATGTGCAGCAAATCCTCTTTCTTTGCAAACCGCGGTTAGTGTGCAGTGCAGGTACGCTCTCCCCTTGCCAAATGGAGTGGGAAAGCTTTTCGCTAAGCTAGAGATGACTAGAGAAGCAGAAGCGCGGCTGCGGAGCTATCCGGAGGAAAGTGCCGCTTCCCGGCGTCTTTCGGCTTGAAGAGGCGCTCCGGAGTGCTCCGCTGGCGCTCTGCTGAGCTGTGCGCGAATTAGCCGCTTCTGCGCCTCCGAGAAGCAGAGATCGCGGTTGCTTGGAAGAGGCGAAGAACGAAGCCGCAAAGAAGCGGGCTTGTGTGCGAAGCCTTCCGACTGCCGGAGGACGGTGGCTGCCGCTCTCCTGCCTGTTGAATTCACTCTCGGCAAGCGAATGGAAAGCGTTCCAGGACAACTTGCCTGGGTTTTGACTTGGTCCTGATGCCTCCCACCTTGGCAAGTCTTGCTCGTCGCCAGAGGCTCCGAGATGCACAGAAGACGGTGGCAGCTGCTGAAAAGAAGGGCAGCGGTGAGTTTGTCGACAAGCAAGAACATAGGCAGCTGCCTGTGCTTGGGAAGGAGCAGCTGCCTGGTTTTGGCAATTGCCTTCACAGCGCCCAGAAGCCCGGTGCTCTGCTGCTTTGTTTTTCGCAGTCAGTCAATTGCACACTAGTGAAGCTGAGCCAGGCTCTTCAGCTTTGCTGCTTTTGAGCATCTGTGCTCCACTTAGGCTCTGTGACATCTCTCGAGGTTGTTTGCCTCGGCCAGGCTGGAAAGTGCCCGCTAGTACCTAGAGCTGGGCAGGAGAGGGCAGAGAGCACTTCCATCTGACAGCAGGTTGCAGATTGCCTCGGAAAGAGCCGTGTCCTTGGAATGTGCAGCAAATCCTCTTTCTTTGCAAACCGCGGTTAGTGTGCAGTGCAGGTACGCTCTCCCCTTGCCAACTGGAGTGGGAAAGCTTTTCGCTAAGCTAGAGATGACTAGAGAAGCAGAAGCGCGGCTCCGGAGCTATCCGGAGGAAAGTGCCGCTTCCCGGCGTCTTTCGGCTTGAAGAGGCGCTCCGGAGCGCTCCGCTGGCGCTCTGCTGAGCTGTGCGCGAATTAGCCGCTTCTGCGCCTCCGAGAAGCAGAGATCGCGGTTGCTTGGAAGAGGCGAAGAACGAAGCCGCAAAGAAGCGGGCTTGTGTGCGAAGCCTTCCGACTGCCGGAGGACGGTGGCTGCCGCTCTCCTGCCTCTTGAATTCACTCTCGGCAAGCGAATGGAAAGCGTTCCAGGACAACTTGCCTGGGTTTTGACTTGGTCCTGATGCGTCCCACCTTGGCAAGTCTTGCTCGCCGCCAGAGGCTCCGAGATGCACAGAAGACGGTGGCAGCTGCTGAAAAGAAGGGCAGCGGTGAGTTTGTCGACAAGCAAGAACATAGGCAGCTGCCTGTGCTTGGGAAGGAGCAGCTGCCTGGTTTTGGCAATTGCCTTCACAGCGCCCAGAAGCCCGGTGCTCTGCTGCTTTGTTTTTCGCAGTCAGTCAATTGCACACTAGTGAAGCTGAGCCAGGCTCTTCAGCTTTGCTGCTTTTGAGCATCTGTGCTCCACTTAGGCTCTGTGACATCTCTCGAGGTTGTTTGCCTCGGCCAGGCTGGAAAGTGCCCGCTAGTAGCTAGAGCTGGGCAGGAGAGGGCAGAGAGCACTTCCATCTGACAGCAGGTTGCAGATTGCCTCGGAAAGAGCCGTGTCCTTGGAATGTGCAGCAAATCCTCTTTCTTTGCAAACCGCGGTTAGTGTGCAGTGCAGGTACGCTCTCCCCTTGCCAAATGGAGTGGGAAAGCTTTTCGCTGAGATAGAGATGACTAGAGAAGCAGAAGCGCGGCTCCGGAGCTATCCGGAGGAAAGTGCCGCTTCCCGATGTCTTTCGGCTTGAAGCGGCGCTCCAGAGCGCTTTGCTGCCGCTTTACTGAGCTGTGCGCGAACTAGCCGCTTCTGCGCCTCTGAGAAGCAGAGATCGCGGTTGCTTGGAAGAGGCGAAGAACGAAGCCGCAAAGAAGCGGGCTTGTGTGCGAAGCCTTCCGACTGCCGGAGGACGGTGGCTGCCGCTCTCCTGCCTCTTGAATTCACTCTCGGCAAGCGAATGGAAAGCGTTCCAGGACAACTTGCCTGGGTTTTGACTTGGTCCTGATGCCTCCCACCTTGGCAAGTCTTGCTCGTCGCCAGAGGCTCCGAGATGCACAGAAGACGGTGGCAGCTGCTGAAAAGAAGGGCAGCGGTGAGTTTGTCGACAAGCAAGAACATAGGCAGCTGCCTGTGCTTGGGAAGGAGCAGCTGCCTGGTTTTGGCAATTGCCTTCACAGCGCCCAGAAGCCCGGTGCTCTGCTGCTTTGTTTTTCGCAGTCAGTCAATTGCACACTAGTGAAGCTGAGCCAGGCTCTTCAGCTTTGCTGCTTTTGAGCATCTGTGCTCCACTTAGGCTCTGTGACATCTCTCGAGGTTGTTTGCCTCGGCCAGGCTGGCAAGTGCCCGCTAGTACCTAGAGCTGGGCAGGAGAGGGCAGAGAGCACTTCCATCTGACAGCAGGTTGCAGATTGCCTCGGAAAGAGCCGTGTCCTTGGAATGTGCAGCAAATCCTCTTTCTTTGCAAACCGCGGTTAGTGTGCAGTGTAGGTACACTCTCCCCTTGCCAAATGGAGTGGGAAAGCTTTTCGCTAAGCTAGAGATGACTAGAGAAGCAGAAGCGCGGCTCCGGAGCTATCCGGAGGAAAGTGCCGCTTCCCGGCGTCTTTCGGCTTGAAGAGGCGCTCCGGAGCGCTCCGCTGGCGCTCTGCTGAGCTGTGCGCGAATTAGCCGCTTCTGCGCCTCCGAGAAGCAGAGATCGCGGTTGCTTGGAAGAGGCGAAGAACGAAGCCGCAAAGAAGCGGGCTTGTGTGCGAAGCCTTCCGACTGCCGGAGGACGGTGGCTGCCGCTCTCCTGCCTCTTGAATTCACTCTCGGCAAGCGAATGGAAAGCGTTCCAGGACAACTTGCCTGGGTTTTGACTTGGTCCTAATGCCTCCCACCTTGGCAAGTCTTGCTCGTCGCCAGAGGCTCCGAGATGCACAGAAGACGGTGGCAGCTGCTGAAAAGAAGGGCAGCGGTGAGTTTGTCGACAAGCAAGAACATAGGCAGCTGCCTGTGCTTGGGAAGGAGCAGCTGCCTGGTTTTGGCAATTGCCTTCACAGCGCCCAGAAGCCCGGTGCTCTGCTGCTTTGTTTTTCGCAGTCAGTCAATTGCACACTAGTGAAGCTGAGCCAGGCTCTTCAGCTTTGCTGCTTTTGAGCATCTGTGCTCCACTTAGGCTCTGTGACATCTCTCGAGGTTGTTTGCCTCGGCCAGGCTGGAAAGTGCCCGCTAGTACCTAGAGCTGGGCAGGAGAGGGCAGAGAGCACTTCCATCTGACAGCAGGTTGCAGATTGCCTCGGAAAGAGCCGTGTCCTTGGAATGTGCAGCAAATCCTCTTTCTTTGCAAACCGCGGTTAGTGTGCAGTGCAGGTACGCTCTCCCCTTGCCAAATGGAGTGGGAAAGCTTTTCGCTAAGCTAGAGATGACTAGAGAAGCAGAAGCGCGGCTGCGGAGCTATCCGGAGGAAAGTGCCGCTTCCCGGCGTCTTTCGGCTTGAAGAGGCGCTCCGGAGTGCTCCGCTGGCGCTCTGCTGAGCTGTGCGCGAATTAGCCGCTTCTGCGCCTCCGAGAAGCAGAGATCGCGGTTGCTTGGAAGAGGCGAAGAACGAAGCCGCAAAGAAGCGGGCTTGTGTGCCAAGCCTTCCGACTGCCGGAGGACGGTGGCTGCCGCTCTCCTGCCTGTTGAATTCACTCTCGGCAAGCGAATGGAAAGCGTTCCAGGACAACTTGCCTGGGTTTTGACTTGGTCCTGATGCGTCCCACCTTGGCAAGTCTTGCTCGTCGCCAGAGGCTGCGAGATGCACAGAAGACGGTGGCAGCTGCTGAAAAGAAGGGCAGCGGTGAGTTTGTCGACAAGCAAGAACATAGGCAGCTGCCTGTGCTTGGGAAGGAGCAGCTGCCTGGTTTTGGCAATTGCCTTCACAGCGCCCAGAAGCCCGGTGCTCTGCTGCTTTGTTTTTCGCAGTCAGTCAATTGCACACTAGTGAAGCTGAGCCAGGCTCTTCAGCTTTGCTGCTTTTGAGCATCTGTGCTCCACTTAGGCTCTGTGACATCTCTCGAGGTTGTTTGCCTCGGCCAGGCTGGAAAGTGCCCGCTAGTACCTAGAGCTGGGCAGGAGAGGGCAGAGAGCACTTCCATCTGACAGCAGGTTGCAGATTGCCTCGGAAAGAGCCGTGTCCTTGGAATGTGCAGCAAATCCTCTTTCTTTGCAAACCGCGGTTAGTGTGCAGTGCAGGTACGCTCTCCCCTTGCCAAATGGAGTGGGAAAGCTTTTCGCTAAGCTAGAGATGACTAGAGAAGCAGAAGCGCGGCTCCGGAGCTATCCGGAGGAAAGTGCCGCTTCCCGGCGTCTTTCGGCTTGAAGAGGCGCTCCGGAGTGCTCCGCTGGCGCTCTGCTGAGCTGTGCGCGAATTAGCCGCTTCTGCGCCTCCGAGAAGCAGAGATCGCGGTTGCTTGGAAGAGGCGAAGAACGAAGCCGCAAAGAAGCGGGCTTGTGTGCGAAGCCTTCCGACTGCCGGAGGACGGTGGCTGCCGCTCTCCTGCCTGTTGAATTCACTCTCGGCAAGCGAATGGAAAGCGTTCCAGGACAACTTGCCTGCGTTTTGACTTGGTCCTGATGCCTCCCACCTTGGCAAGTCTTGCTCGTCGCCAGAGGCTCCGAGATGCACAGAAGACGGTGGCAGCTGCTGAAAAGAAGGGCAGCGGTGCGTTTGTCGACAAGCAAGAACATAGGCAGCTGCCTGTGCTTGGGAAGGAGCAGCTGCCTGGTTTTGGCAATTGCCTTCACAGCGCCCAGAAGCCCGGTGCTCTGCTGCTTTGTTTTTCGCAGTCAGTCAATTGCACACTAGTGAAGCTGAGCCAGGCTCTTCAGCTTTGCTGCTTTTGAGCATCTGTGCTCCACTTAGGCTCTGTGACATCTCTCGAGGTTGTTTGCCTCGGCCAGGCTGGAAAGTGCCCGCTAGTACCTAGAGCTGGGCAGGAGAGGGCAGAGAGCACTTCCATCTGACAGCAGGTTGCAGATTGCCTCGGAAAGAGCCGTGTCCTTGGAATGTGCAGCAAATCCTCTTTCTTTGCAAACCGCGGTTAGTGTGCAGTGCAGGTACGCTCTCCCCTTGCCAAATGGAGTGGGAAAGCTTTTCGCTAAGCTAGAGATGACTAGAGAAGCAGAAGCGCGGCTCCGGAGCTATCCGGAGGAAAGTGCCGCTTCCCGGCGTCTTTCGGCTTGAAGAGGCGCTCCGGAGTGCTCCGCTGGCGCTCTGCTGAGCTGTGCGCGAATTAGCCGCTTCTGCGCCTCCGAGAAGCAGAGATCGCGGTTGCTTGGAAGAGGCGAAGAACGAAGCCGCAAAGAAGCGGGCTTGTGTGCCAAGCCTTCCGACTGCCGGAGGACGGTGGCTGCCGCTCTCCTGCCTGTTGAATTCACTCTCGGCAAGCGAATGGAAAGCGTTCCAGGACAACTTGCCTGGGTTTTGACTTGGTCCTGATGCCTCCCACCTTGGCAAGTCTTGCTCGTCGCCAGAGGCTCCGAGATGCACAGAAGACGGTGGCAGCTGCTGAAAAGAAGGGCAGCAGTGCGTTTGTCGACAAGCAAGAACATAGGCAGCTGCCTGTGCTTGGGAAGGAGCAGCTGCCTGGTTTTGGCAATTGCCTTCACAGCGCCCAGAAGCCCGGTGCTCTGCTGCTTTGTTTTTCGCAGTCAGTCAATTGCACACTAGTGAAGCTGTGCCAGGCTCTTCAGCTTTGCTGCTTTTGAGCATCTGTGCTCCACTTATGCTGTGTGACATCTCTCGAGGTTGTTTGCCTCGGCCAGGCTGGAAAGTGCCCGCTAGTACCTAGAGCTGGGCAGGAGAGGGCAGAGAGCACTTCCATCTGACAGCAGGTTGCAGATTGCCTCGGAAAGAGCCGTGTCCTTGGAATGTGCAGCAAATCCTCTTTCTTTGCAAACCGCGGTTAGTGTGCAGTGCAGGTACGCTCTCCCCTTGCCAAATGGAGTGGGAAAGCTTTTCGCTAAGCTAGAGATGACTAGAGAAGCAGAAGCGCGGCTCCAGAGCTATCCGGAGGAAAGTGCCGCTTCCCGGCGTCTTTCGGCTTGAAGAGGCGCTCCGGAGTGCTCCGCTGGCGCTCTGCTGAGCTGTGCGCGAATTAGCCGCTTCTGCGCCTCTGAGAAGCAGAGATCGCGGTTGCTTGGAAGAGGCGAAGAACGAAGCTGCAAAGAAGCGGGCTTGTGTGCCAAGCCTTCCGACTGCCGGAGGACGGTGGCTGCCGCTCTCCTGCCTGTTGAATTCACTCTCGGCAAGCGAATGGAAAGCGTTCCAGGACAACTTGCCTGGGTTTTGACTTGGTCCTGATGCGTCCCACCTTGGCAAGTCTTGCTCGTCGCCAGAGGCTCCGAGATGCACAGAAGACGGTGGCAGCTGCTGAAAAGAAGGGCAGCGGTGCGTTTGTCGACAAGCAAGAACATAGGCAGCTGCCTGTGCTTGGGAAGGAGCAGCTGCCTGGTTTTGGCAATTGCCTTCACAGCGCCCAGAAGCCCGGTGCTCTGCTGCTTTGTTTTTCGCAGTCAGTCAATTGCACACTAGTGAAGCTGTGCCAGGCTCTTCAGCTTTGCTGCTTTTGAGCATCTGTGCTCCACTTAGGCTCTGTGACATCTCTGGAGGTTGTTTGCCTCGCCCAGGCTGGAAAGTGCCCGCTAGTACCTAGAGCTGGGCAGGAGAGGGCAGAGAGCACTTCCATCTGACAGCAGGTTGCAGATTGCCTCGGAAAGAGCCGTGTCCTTGGAATGTGCAGCAAATCCTCTTTCTTTGCAAACCGCGGTTAGTGTGCAGTGTAGGTACACTCTCCCCTTGCCAAATGGAGTGGGAAAGCTTTTCGCTAAGCTAGAGATGACTAGAGAAGCAGAAGCGCGGCTCCGGAGCTATCCGGAGGAAAGTGCCGCTTCCCGATGTCTTTCGGCTTGAAGCGGCGCTCCAGAGCGCTTTGCTGCCGCTTTACTGAGCTGTGCGCGAACTAGCCGCTTCTGCGCCTCTGAGAAGCAGAGATCGCGGTTGCTTGGAAGAGGCGAAGAACGAAGCCGCAAAGAAGCGGGCTTGTGTGCGAAGCCTTCCGACTGCCGGAGGACGGTGGCTGCCGCTCTCCTGCCTCTTGAATTCACTCTCGGCAAGCGAATGGAAAGCGTTCCAGGACAACTTGCCTGGGTTTTGACTTGGTCCTGATGCCTCCCACCTTGGCAAGTCTTGCTCGTCGCCAGAGGCTCCGAGATGCACAGAAGACGGTGGCAGCTGCTGAAAAGAAGGGCAGCGGTGAGTTTGTCGACAAGCAAGAACATAGGCAGCTGCCTGTGCTTGGGAAGGAGCAGCTGCCTGGTTTTGGCAATTGCCTTCACAGCGCCCAGAAGCCCGGTGCTCTGCTGCTTTGTTTTTCGCAGTCAGTCAATTGCACACTAGTGAAGCTGAGCCAGGCTCTTCAGCTTTGCTGCTTTTGAGCATCTGTGCTCCACTTAGGCTCTGTGACATCTCTGGAGGTTGTTTGCCTCGGCCAGGCTGGCAAGTGCCTGCTAGTACCTAGAGCTGGACAGGAGAGGGCAGAGAGCACTTCCATCTGACAGCAGGTTGCAGATTGCCTCGGAAAGAGCCGTGTCCTTGGAATGTGCAGCAAATCCTCTTTCTTTGCAAACCGCGGTTAGTGTGCAGTGTAGGTACACTCTCCCCTTGCCAAATGGAGTGGGAAAGCTTTTCGCTAAGCTAGAGATGACTAGAGAAGCAGAAGCGCGGCTCCGGAGCTATCCGGAGGAAAGTGCCGCTTCCCGGCGTCTTTCGGCTTGAAGAGGCGCTCCGGAGCGCTCCGCTGGCGCTCTGCTGAGCTGTGCGCGAATTAGCCGCTTCTGCGCCTCCGAGAAGCAGAGATCGCGGTTGCTTGGAAGAGGCGAAGAACGAAGCCGCAAAGAAGCGGGCTTGTGTGCCAAGCCTTCCGACTGCCGGAGGACGGTGGCTGCCGCTCTCCTGCCTCTTGAATTCACTCTCGGCAAGCGAATGGAAAGCGTTCCAGGACAACTTGCCTGGGTTTTGACTTGGTCCTGATGCCTCCCACCTTGGCAAGTCTTGCTCGTCGCCAGAGGCTCCGAGATGCACAGAAGACGGTGGCAGCTGCTGAAAAGAAGGGCAGCGGTGAGTTTGTCGACAAGCAAGAACATAGGCAGCTGCCTGTGCTTGGGAAGGAGCAGCTGCCTGGTTTTGGCAATTGCCTTCACAGCGCCCAGAAGCCCGGTGCTCTGCTGCTTTGTTTTTCGCAGTCAGTCAATTGCACACTAGTGAAGCTGAGCCAGGCTCTTCAGCTTTGCTGCTTTTGAGCATCTGTGCTCCACTTATGCTGTGTGACATCTCTCGAGGTTGTTTGCCTCGGCCAGGCTGGAAAGTGCCCGCTAGTACCTAGAGCTGGGCAGGAGAGGGCAGAGAGCACTTCCATCTGACAGCAGGTTGCAGATTGCCTCGGAAAGAGCCGTGTCCTTGGAATGTGCAGCAAATCCTCTTGCTTTGCAAACCGCGGTTAGTGTGCAGTGCAGGTACGCTCTCCCCTTGCCAAATGGAGTGGGAAAGCTTTTCGCTAAGCTAGAGATGACTAGAGAAGCAGAAGCGCGGCTCCGGAGCTATCCGGAGGAAAGTGCCGCTTCCCGGCGTCTTTCGGCTTGAAGAGGCGCTCCGGAGTGCTCCGCTGGCGCTCTGCTGAGCTGTGCGCGAATTAGCCGCTTCTGCGCCTCCGAGAAGCAGAGATCGCGGTTGCTTGGAAGAGGCGAAGAACGAAGCCGCAAAGAAGCGGGCTTGTGTGCGAAGCCTTCCGACTGCCGGAGGACGGTGGCTGCCGCTCTCCTGCCTGTTGAATTCACTCTCGGCAAGCGAATGGAAAGCGTTCCAGGACAACTTGCCTGGGTTTTGACTTGGTCCTGATGCCTCCCACCTTGGCAAGTCTTGCTCGTCGCCAGAGGCTCCGAGATGCACAGAAGACGGTGGCAGCTGCTGAAAAGAAGGGCAGCGGTGAGTTTGTCGACAAGCAAGAACATAGGCAGCTGCCTGTGCTTGGGAAGGAGCAGCTGCCTGGTTTTGGCAATTGCCTTCACAGCGCCCAGAAGCCCGGTGCTCTGCTGCTTTGTTTTTCGCAGTCAGTCAATTGCACACTAGTGAAGCTGAGCCAGGCTCTTCAGCTTTGCTGCTTTTGAGCATCTGTGCTCCACTTAGGCTCTGTGACATCTCTCGAGGTTGTTTGCCTCGGCCAGGCTGGAAAGTGCCCGCTAGTACCTAGAGCTGGGCAGGAGAGGGCAGAGAGCACTTCCATCTGACAGCAGGTTGCAGATTGCCTCGGAAAGAGCCGTGTCCTTGGAATGTGCAGCAAATCCTCTTTCTTTGCAAACCGCGGTTAGTGTGCAGTGCAGGTACGCTCTCCCCTTGCCAACTGGAGTGGGAAAGCTTTTCGCTAAGCTAGAGATGACTAGAGAAGCAGAAGCGCGGCTCCGGAGCTATCCGGAGGAAAGTGCCGCTTCCCGGCGTCTTTCGGCTTGAAGAGGCGCTCCGGAGCGCTCCGCTGGCGCTCTGCTGAGCTGTGCGCGAATTAGCCGCTTCTGCGCCTCCGAGAAGCAGAGATCGCGGTTGCTTGGAAGAGGCGAAGAACGAAGCCGCAAAGAAGCGGGCTTGTGTGCGAAGCCTTCCGACTGCCGGAGGACGGTGGCTGCCGCTCTCCTGCCTCTTGAATTCACTCTCGGCAAGCGAATGGAAAGCGTTCCAGGACAACTTGCCTGGGTTTTGACTTGGTCCTGATGCGTCCCACCTTGGCAAGTCTTGCTCGCCGCCAGAGGCTCCGAGATGCACAGAAGACGGTGGCAGCTGCTGAAAAGAAGGGCAGCGGTGAGTTTGTCGACAAGCAAGAACATAGGCAGCTGCCTGTGCTTGGGAAGGAGCAGCTGCCTGGTTTTGGCAATTGCCTTCACAGCGCCCAGAAGCCCGGTGCTCTGCTGCTTTGTTTTTCGCAGTCAGTCAATTGCACACTAGTGAAGCTGAGCCAGGCTCTTCAGCTTTGCTGCTTTTGAGCATCTGTGCTCCACTTAGGCTCTGTGACATCTCTGGAGGTTGTTTGCCTCGGCCAGGCTGGAAAGTGCCCGCTAGTACCTAGAGCTGGGCAGGAGAGGGCAGAGAGCACTTCCATCTGACAGCAGGTTGCAGATTGCCTCGGAAAGAGCCGTGTCCTTGGAATGTGCAGCAAATCCTCTTTCTTTGCAAACCGCGGTTAGTGTGCAGTGCAGGTACGCTCTCCCCTTGCCAAATGGAGTGGGAAAGCTTTTCGCTGAGATAGAGATGACTAGAGAAGCAGAAGCGCGGCTCCGGAGCTATCCGGAGGAAAGTGCCGCTTCCCGATGTCTTTCGGCTTGAAGCGGCGCTCCAGAGCGCTTTGCTGCCGCTTTACTGAGCTGTGCGCGAACTAGCCGCTTCTGCGCCTCTGAGAAGCAGAGATCGCGGTTGCTTGGAAGAGGCGAAGAACGAAGCCGCAAAGAAGCGGGCTTGTGTGCGAAGCCTTCCGACTGCCGGAGGACGGTGGCTGCCGCTCTCCTGCCTCTTGAATTCACTCTCGGCAAGCGAATGGAAAGCGTTCCAGGACAACTTGCCTGGGTTTTGACTTGGTCCTGATGCCTCCCACCTTGGCAAGTCTTGCTCGTCGCCAGAGGCTCCGAGATGCACAGAAGACGGTGGCAGCTGCTGAAAAGAAGGGCAGCGGTGAGTTTGTCGACAAGCAAGAACATAGGCAGCTGCCTGTGCTTGGGAAGGAGCAGCTGCCTGGTTTTGGCAATTGCCTTCACAGCGCCCAGAAGCCCGGTGCTCTGCTGCTTTGTTTTTCGCAGTCAGTCAATTGCACACTAGTGAAGCTGAGCCAGGCTCTTCAGCTTTGCTGCTTTTGAGCATCTGTGCTCCACTTAGGCTCTGTGACATCTCTGGAGGTTGTTTGCCTCGGCCAGGCTGGCAAGTGCCCGCTAGTACCTAGAGCTGGGCAGGAGAGGGCAGAGAGCACTTCCATCTGACAGCAGGTTGCAGATTGCCTCGGAAAGAGCCGTGTCCTTGGAATGTGCAGCAAATCCTCTTTCTTTGCAAACCGCGGTTAGTGTGCAGTGTAGGTACACTCTCCCCTTGCCAAATGGAGTGGGAAAGCTTTTCGCTAAGCTAGAGATGACTAGAGAAGCAGAAGCGCGGCTCCGGAGCTATCCGGAGGAAAGTGCCGCTTCCCGGCGTCTTTCGGCTTGAAGAGGCGCTCCGGAGTGCTCCGCTGGCGCTCTGCTGAGCTGTGCGCGAATTAGCCGCTTCTGCGCCTCCGAGAAGCAGAGATCGCGGTTGCTTGGAAGAGGCGAAGAACGAAGCCGCAAAGAAGCGGGCTTGTGTGCGAAGCCTTCCGACTGCCGGAGGACGGTGGCTGCCGCTCTCCTGCCTGTTGAATTCACTCTCGGCAAGCGAATGGAAAGCGTTCCAGGACAACTTGCCTGGGTTTTGACTTGGTCCTGATGCGTCCCACCTTGGCAAGTCTTGCTCGTCGCCAGAGGCTGCGAGATGCACAGAAGACGGTGGCAGCTGCTGAAAAGAAGGGCAGCGGTGAGTTTGTCGACAAGCAAGAACATAGGCAGCTGCCTGTGCTTGGGAAGGAGCAGCTGCCTGGTTTTGGCAATTGCCTTCACAGCGCCCAGAAGCCCGGTGCTCTGCTGCTTTGTTTTTCGCAGTCAGTCAATTGCACACTAGTGAAGCTGAGCCAGGCTCTTCAGCTTTGCTGCTTTTGAGCATCTGTGCTCCACTTAGGCTCTGTGACATCTCTCGAGGTTGTTTGCCTCGGCCAGGCTGGAAAGTGCCCGCTAGTACCTAGAGCTGGGCAGGAGAGGGCAGAGAGCACTTCCATCTGACAGCAGGTTGCAGATTGCCTCGGAAAGAGCCGTGTCCTTGGAATGTGCAGCAAATCCTCTTTCTTTGCAAACCGCGGTTAGTGTGCAGTGCAGGTACGCTCTCCCCTTGCCAAATGGAGTGGGAAAGCTTTTCGCTAAGCTAGAGATGACTAGAGAAGCAGAAGCGCGGCTGCGGAGCTATCCGGAGGAAAGTGCCGCTTCCCGGCGTCTTTCGGCTTGAAGAGGCGCTCCGGAGTGCTCCGCTGGCGCTCTGCTGAGCTGTGCGCGAATTAGCCGCTTCTGCGCCTCCGAGAAGCAGAGATCGCGGTTGCTTGGAAGAGGCGAAGAACGAAGCCGCAAAGAAGCGGGCTTGTGTGCCAAGCCTTCCGACTGCCGGAGGACGGTGGCTGCCGCTCTCCTGCCTGTTGAATTCACTCTCGGCAAGCGAATGGAAAGCGTTCCAGGACAACTTGCCTGGGTTTTGACTTGGTCCTGATGCGTCCCACCTTGGCAAGTCTTGCTCGTCGCCAGAGGCTGCGAGATGCACAGAAGACGGTGGCAGCTGCTGAAAAGAAGGGCAGCGGTGAGTTTGTCGACAAGCAAGAACATAGGCAGCTGCCTGTGCTTGGGAAGGAGCAGCTGCCTGGTTTTGGCAATTGCCTTCACAGCGCCCAGAAGCCCGGTGCTCTGCTGCTTTGTTTTTCGCAGTCAGTCAATTGCACACTAGTGAAGCTGAGCCAGGCTCTTCAGCTTTGCTGCTTTTGAGCATCTGTGCTCCACTTAGGCTCTGTGACATCTCTCGAGGTTGTTTGCCTCGGCCAGGCTGGAAAGTGCCCGCTAGTACCTAGAGCTGGGCAGGAGAGGGCAGAGAGCACTTCCATCTGACAGCAGGTTGCAGATTGCCTCGGAAAGAGCCGTGTCCTTGGAATGTGCAGCAAATCCTCTTTCTTTGCAAACCGCGGTTAGTGTGCAGTGCAGGTACGCTCTCCCCTTGCCAAATGGAGTGGGAAAGCTTTTCGCTAAGCTAGAGATGACTAGAGAAGCAGAAGCGCGGCTCCGGAGCTATCCGGAGGAAAGTGCCGCTTCCCGGCGTCTTTCGGCTTGAAGAGGCGCTCCGGAGTGCTCCGCTGGCGCTCTGCTGAGCTGTGCGCGAATTAGCCGCTTCTGCGCCTCCGAGAAGCAGAGATCGCGGTTGCTTGGAAGAGGCGAAGAACGAAGCCGCAAAGAAGCGGGCTTGTGTGCGAAGCCTTCCGACTGCCGGAGGACGGTGGCTGCCGCTCTCCTGCCTGTTGAATTCACTCTCGGCAAGCGAATGGAAAGCGTTCCAGGACAACTTGCCTGGGTTTTGACTTGGTCCTGATGCGTCCCACCTTGGCAAGTCTTGCTCGTCGCCAGAGGCTCCGAGATGCACAGAAGACGGTGGCAGCTGCTGAAAAGAAGGGCAGCGGTGAGTTTGTCGACAAGCAAGAACATAGGCAGCTGCCTGTGCTTGGGAAGGAGCAGCTGCCTGGTTTTGGCAATTGCCTTCACAGCGCCCAGAAGCCCGGTGCTCTGCTGCTTTGTTTTTCGCAGTCAGTCAATTGCACACTAGTGAAGCTGAGCCAGGCTCTTCAGCTTTGCTGCTTTTGAGCATCTGTGCTCCACTTAGGCTCTGTGACATCTCTCGAGGTTGTTTGCCTCGGCCAGGCTGGAAAGTGCCCGCTAGTACCTAGAGCTGGGCAGGAGAGGGCAGAGAGCACTTCCATCTGACAGCAGGTTGCAGATTGCCTCAGAAAGAGCCGTGTCCTTGGAATGTGCAGCAAATCCTCTTTCTTTGCAAACCGCGGTTAGTGTGCAGTGCAGGTACGCTCTCCCCTTGCCAAATGGAGTGGGAAAGCTTTTCGCTGAGATAGAGATGACTAGAGAAGCAGAAGCGCGGCTCCGGAGCTATCCGGAGGAAAGTGCCGCTTCCCGGCGTCTTTCGGCTTGAAGAGGCGCTCCGGAGTGCTCCGCTGGCGCTCTGCTGAGCTGTGCGCAAATTAGCCGCTTCTGCGCCTCTGAGAAGCAGAGATCGCGGTTGCTTCGAAGAGGCGAAGAACGAAGCTGCAAAGAAGCGGGCTTGTGTGCCAAGCCTTCCGACTGCCGGAGGACGGTGGCTGCCGCTCTCCTGCCTCTTGAATTCACTCTCGGCAAGCGAATGGAAAGCGTTCCAGGACAACTTGCCTGGGTTTTGACTTGGTCCTGATGCGTCCCACCTTGGCAAGTCTTGCTCGTCGCCAGAGGCTCCGAGATGCACAGAAGACGGTGGCAGCTGCTGAAAAGAAGGGCAGCGGTGAGTTTGTCGACAAGCAAGAACATAGGCAGCTGCCTGTGCTTGGGAAGGAGCAGCTGCCTGGTTTTGGCAATTGCCTTCACAGCGCCCAGAAGCCCGGTGCTCTGCTGCTTTGTTTTTCGCAGTCAGTCAATTGCACACTAGTGAAGCTGTGCCAGGCTCTTCAGCTTTGCTGCTTTTGAGCATCTGTGCTCCACTTAGGCTCTGTGACATCTCTCGAGGTTGTTTGCCTCGGCCAGGCTGGAAAGTGCCCGCTAGTACCTAGAGCTGGGCAGGAGAGGGCAGAGAGCACTTCCATCTGACAGCAGGTTGCAGATTGCCTCGGAAAGAGCCGTGTCCTTGGAATGTGCAGCAAATCCTCTTTCTTTGCAAACCGCGGTTAGTGTGCAGTGCAGGTACGCTCTCCCCTTGCCAACTGGAGTGGGAAAGCTTTACGCTAAGCTAGAGATGACTAGAGAAGCAGAAGCGCGGCTCCGGAGCTATCCGGAGGAAAGTGCCGCTTCCCGGCGTCTTTCGGCTTGAAGAGGCGCTCCGGAGTGCTCCGCTGGCGCTCTGCTGAGCTGTGCGCGAATTAGCCGCTTCTGCGCCTCCGAGAAGCAGAGATCGCGGTTGCTTGGAAGAGGCGAAGAACGAAGCCGCAAAGAAGCGGGCTTGTGTGCGAAGCCTTCCGACTGCCGGAGGACGGTGGCTGCCGCTCTCCTGCCTGTTGAATTCACTCTCGGCAAGCGAATGGAAAGCGTTCCAGGACAACTTGCCTGCGTTTTGACTTGGTCCTGATGCCTCCCACCTTGGCAAGTCTTGCTCGTCGCCAGAGGCTCCGAGATGCACAGAAGACGGTGGCAGCTGCTGAAAAGAAGGGCAGCGGTGAGTTTGTCGACAAGCAAGAACATAGGCAGCTGCCTGTGCTTGGGAAGGAGCAGCTGCCTGGTTTTGGCAATTGCCTTCACAGCGCCCAGAAGCCCGGTGCTCTGCTGCTTTGTTTTTCGCAGTCAGTCAATTGCACACTAGTGAAGCTGAGCCAGGCTCTTCAGCTTTGCTGCTTTTGAGCATCTGTGCTCCACTTAGGCTCTGTGACATCTCTCGAGGTTGTTTGCCTCGGCCAGGCTGGAAAGTGCCCGCTAGTACCTAGAGCTGGGCAGGAGAGGGCAGAGAGCACTTCCATCTGACAGCAGGTTGCAGATTGCCTCGGAAAGAGCCGTGTCCTTGGAATGTGCAGCAAATCCTCTTTCTTTGCAAACCGCGGTTAGTGTGCAGTGCAGGTACGCTCTCCCCTTGCCAAATGGAGTGGGAAAGCTTTTCGCTCAGCTAGAGATGACTAGAGAAGCAGAAGCGCGGCTCCGGAGCTATCCGGAAGAAAGTGCCGTTTCCCGGCGTCTTTCGGCTTGAAGCGGCGCTCCAGAGCGCTTTGCTGCCGCTTTACTGAGCTGTGCGCGAACTAGCCGCTTCTGCGCCTCTGAGAAGCAGAGATCGCGGTTGCTTGGAAGAGGCGAAGAACGAAGCCGCAAAGAAGCGGGCTTGTGTGCGAAGCCTTCCGACTGCCGGAGGACGGTGGCTGCCGCTCTCCTGCCTGTTGAATTCACTCTCGGCAAGCGAATGGAAAGCGTTCCAGGACAACTTGCCTGGGTTTTGACTTGGTCCTGATGCGTCCCACCTTGGCAAGTCTTGCTCGTCGCCAGAGGCTCCGAGATGCACAGAAGACGGTGGCAGCTGCTGAAAAGAAGGGCAGCGGTGAGTTTGTCGACAAGCAAGAACATAGGCAGCTGCCTGTGCTTGGGAAGGAGCAGCTGCCTGGTTTTGGCAATTGCCTTCACAGCGCCCAGAAGCCCGGTGCTCTGCTGCTTTGTTTTTCGCAGTCAGTCAACTGCACACTAGTGAAGCTGAGCCAGGCTCTTCAGCTTTGCTGCTTTTGAGCATCTGTGCTCCACTTAGGCTCTGTGACATCTCTCGAGGTTGTTTGCCTCGGCCAGGCTGGAAAGTGCCCGCTAGTACCTAGAGCTGGGCAGGAGAGGGCAGAGAGCACTTCCATCTGACAGCAGGTTGCAGATTGCCTCGGAAAGAGCCGTGTCCTTGGAATGTGCAGCAAATCCTCTTTCTTTGCAAACCGCGGTTAGTGTGCAGTGCAGGTACGCTCTCCCCTTGCCAAATGGAGTGGGAAAGCTTTTCGCTAAGCTAGAGATGACTAGAGAAGCAGAAGCGCGGCTCCGGAGCTATCCGGAGGAAAGTGCCGCTTCCCGGCGTCTTTCGGCTTGAAGAGGCGCTCCGGAGTGCTCCGCTGGCGCTCTGCTGAGCTGTGCGCGAATTAGCCGCTTCTGCGCCTCCGAGAAGCAGAGATCGCGGTTGCTTGGAAGAGGCGAAGAACGAAGCCGCAAAGAAGCGGGCTTGTGTGCCAAGCCTTCCGACTGCCGGAGGACGGTGGCTGCCGCTCTCCTGCCTCTTGAATTCACTCTCGGCAAGCGAATGGAAAGCGTTCCAGGACAACTTGCCTGGGTTTTGACTTGGTCCTGATGCCTCCCACCTTGGCAAGTCTTGCTCGTCGCCAGAGGCTCCGAGATGCACAGAAGACGGTGGCAGCTGCTGAAAAGAAGGGCAGCGGTGAGTTTGTCGACAAGCAAGAACATAGGCAGCTGCCTGTGCTTGGGAAGGAGCAGCTGCCTGGTTTTGGCAATTGCCTTCACAGCGCCCAGAAGCCCGGTGCTCTGCTGCTTTCTTTTTCGCAGTCAGTCAATTGCACACTAGTGAAGCTGAGCCAGGCTCTTCAGCTTTGCTGCTTTTGAGCATCTGTGCTCCACTTAGGCTCTGTGACATCTCTCGAGGTTGTTTGCCTCGGCCAGGCTGGAAAGTGCCCGCTAGTACCTAGAGCTGGGCAGGAGAGGGCAGAGAGCACTTCCATCTGACAGCAGGTTGCAGATTGCCTCGGAAAGAGCCGTGTCCTTGGAATGTGCAGCAAATCCTCTTTCTTTGCAAACCGCGGTTAGTGTGCAGTGCAGGTACGCTCTCCCCTTGCCAAATGGAGTGGGAAAGCTTTTCGCTAAGCTAGAGATGACTAGAGAAGCAGAAGCGCGGCTCCGGAGCTATCCGGAGGAAAGTGCCGCTTCCCGGCGTCTTTCGGCTTGAAGAGGCGCTCCGGAGTGCTCCGCTGGCGCTCTGCTGAGCTGTGCGCGAATTAGCCGCTTCTGCGCCTCCGAGAAGCAGAGATCGCGGTTGCTTGGAAGAGGCGAAGAACGAAGCCGCAAAGAAGCGGGCTTGTGTGCGAAGCCTTCCGACTGCCGGAGGACGGTGGCTGCCGCTCTCCTGCCTCTTGAATTCACTCTCGGCAAGCGAATGGAAAGCGTTCCAGGACAACTTGCCTGGGTTTTGACTTGGTCCTGATGCGTCCCACCTTGGCAAGTCTTGCTCGTCGCCAGAGGCTCCGAGATGCACAGAAGACGGTGGCAGCTGCTGAAAAGAAGGGCAGCGGTGAGTTTGTCGACAAGCAAGAACATAGGCAGCTGCCTGTGCTTGGGAAGGAGCAGCTGCCTGGTTTTGGCAATTGCCTTCACAGCGCCCAGAAGCCCGGTGCTCTGCTGCTTTGTTTTTCGCAGTCAGTCAATTGCACACTAGTGAAGCTGAGCCAGGCTCTTCAGCTTTGCTGCTTTTGAGCATCTGTGCTCCACTTAGGCTCTGTGACATCTCTCGAGGTTGTTTGCCTCGGCCAGGCTGGAAAGTGCCCGCTAGTACCTAGAGCTGGGCAGGAGAGGGCAGAGAGCACTTCCATCTGACAGCAGGTTGCAGATTGCCTCGGAAAGAGCCGTGTCCTTGGAATGTGCAGCAAATCCTCTTTCTTTGCAAACCGCGGTTAGTGTGCAGTGCAGGTACGCTCTCCCCTTGCCAAATGGAGTGGGAAAGCTTTTCGCTAAGCTAGAGATGACTAGAGAAGCAGAAGCGCGGCTCCGGAGCTATCCGGAGGAAAGTGCCGTTTCCCGGCGTCTTTCGGCTTGAAGAGGCGCTCCGGAGTGCTCCGCTGGCGCTCTGCTGAGCTGTGCGCGAATTAGCCGCTTCTGCGCCTCCGAGAAGCAGAGATCGCGGTTGCTTGGAAGAGGCGAAGAACGAAGCCGCAAAGAAGCGGGCTTGTGTGCGAAGCCTTCAGACTGCTGGAGGACGGTGGCTGCCGCTCTCCTGCCTGTTGAATTCACTCTCGGCAAGCGAATGGAAAGCGTTCCAGGACAACTTGCCTGGGTTTTGACTTGGTCCTGATGCGTCCCACCTTGGCAAGTCTTGCTCGTCGCCAGAGGCTCCGAGATGCACAGAAGACGGTGGCAGCTGCTGAAAAGAAGGGCAGCGGTGAGTTTGTCGACAAGCAAGAACATAGGCAGCTGCCTGTGCTTGGGAAGGAGCAGCTGCCTGGTTTTGGCAATTGCCTTCACAGCGCCCAGAAGCCCGGTGCTCTGCTGCTTTGTTTTTCGCAGTCAGTCAATTACACACTAGTGAAGCTGAGCCAGGCTCTTCAGCTTTGCTGCTTTTGAGCATCTGTGCTCCACTTAGGCTCTGTGACATCTCTCGAGGTTGTTTGCCTCGGCCAGGCTGGAAAGTGCCCGCTAGTACCTAGAGCTGGGCAGGAGAGGGCAGAGAGCACTTCCATCTGACAGCAGGTTGCAGATTGCCTCGGAAAGAGCCGTGTCCTTGCAATGTGCAGCAAATCCTCTTTCTTTGCAAACCGCGGTTAGTGTGCAGTGCAGGTACGCTCTCCCCTTGCCAACTGGAGTGGGAAAGCTTTTCGCTAAGCTAGAGATGACTAGAGAAGCAGAAGCGCGGCTCCGGAGCTATCCGGAGGAAAGTGCCGCTTCCCCGGCGTCTTTCGGCTTGAAGAGGCGCTCCGGAGCGCTCCGCTGGCGCTCTGCTGAGCTGTGCGCGAATTAGCCGCTTCTGCGCCTCCGAGAAGCAGAGATCGCGGTTGCTTGGAAGAGGCGAAGAACGAAGCCGCAAAGAAGCGGGCTTGTGTGCGAAGCCTTCCGACTGCCGGAGGACGGTGGCTGCCGCTCTCCTGCCTCTTGAATTCACTCTCGGCAAGCGAATGGAAAGCGTTCCAGGACAACTTGCCTGGGTTTTGACTTGGTCCTGATGCCTCCCACCTTGGCAAGTCTTGCTTGCCGCCAGAGGCTCCGAGATGCACAGAAGACGGTGGCAGCTGCTGAAAAGAAGGGCAGCGGTGAGTTTGTCGACAAGCAAGAACATAGGCAGCTGCCTGTGCTTGGGAAGGAGCAGCTGCCTGGTTTTGGCAATTGCCTTCACAGCGCCCAGAAGCCCGGTGCTCTGCTGCTTTGTTTTTCGCAGTCAGTCAATTGCACACTAGTGAAGCTGAGCCAGGCTCTTCAGCTTTGCTGCTTTTGAGCATCTGTGCTCCACTTAGGCTCTGTGACATCTCTCGAGGTTGTTTGCCTCGGCCAGGCTGGAAAGTGCCCGCTAGTACCTAGAGCTGGGCAGGAGAGGGCAGAGAGCACTTCCATCTGACAGCAGGTTGCAGATTGCCTCGGAAAGAGCCGTGTCCTTGGAATGTGCAGCAAATCCTCTTTCTTTGCAAACCGCGGTTAGTGTGCAGTGCAGGTACGCTCTCCCCTTGCCAAATGGAGTGGGAAAGCTTTTCGCTGAGATAGAGATGACTAGAGAAGCAGAAGCGCGGCTCCGGAGCTATCCGGAGGAAAGTGCCGCTTCCCGGCGTCTTTCGGCTTGAAGAGGCGCTCCGGAGCGCTCCGCTGGCGCTCTGCTGAGCTGTGCGCGAATTAGCCGCTTCTGCGCCTCCGAGAAGCAGAGATCGCGGTTGCTTCGAAGAGGCGAAGAACGAAGCTGCAAAGAAGCGGGCTTGTGTGCCAAGCCTTCCGACTGCCGGAGGACGGTGGCTGCCGCTCTCCTGCCTGTTGAATTCACTCTCGGCAAGCGAATGGAAAGCGTTCCAGGACAACTTGCCTGGGTTTTGACTTGGTCCTGATGCGTCCCACCTTGGCAAGTCTTGCTCGTCGCCAGAGGCTCCGAGATGCACAGAAGACGGTGGCAGCTGCTGAAAAGAAGGGCAGCGGTGAGTTTGTCGACAAGCAAGAACATAGGCAGCTGCCTGTGCTTGGAAGGAGCAGCTGCCTGGTTTTGGCAATTGCCTTCACAGCGCCCAGAAGCCCGGTGCTCTGCTGCTTTGTTTTTCGCAGTCAGTCAATTGCACACTAGTGAAGCTGTGCCAGGCTCTTCAGCTTTGCTGCTTTTGAGCATCTGTGCTCCACTTAGGCTCTGTGACATCTCTGGAGGTTGTTTGCCTCGGCCAGGCTGGAAAGTGCCCGCTAGTACCTAGAGCTGGGCAGGAGAGGGCAGAGAGCACTTCCATCTGACAGCAGGTTGCAGATTGCCTCGGAAAGAGCCGTGTCCTTGGAATGTGCAGCAAATCCTCTTTCTTTGCAAACCGCGGTTAGTGTGCAGTGCAGGTACGCTCTCCCCCTTGCCAAATGGAGTGGGAAAGCTTTTCGCTCAGCTAGAGATGACTAGAGAAGCAGAAGCGCGGCTCCGGAGCTATCCGGAAGAAAGTGCCGTTTCCCCGGCGTCTTTCGGCTTGAAGCGGCGCTCCAGAGCGCTTTGCTGCCGCTTTACTGAGCTGTGCGCGAACTAGCCGCTTCTGCGCCTCCGAGAAGCAGAGATCGCGGTTGCTTGGAAGAGGCGAAGAACGAAGCCGCAAAGAAGCGGGCTTGTGTGCGAAGCCTTCCGACTGCCGGAGGACGGTGGCTGCCGCTCTCCTGCCTGTTGAATTCACTCTCGGCAAGCGAATGGAAAGCGTTCCAGGACAACTTGCCTGGGTTTTGACTTGGTCCTGATGCGTCCCACCTTGGCAAGTCTTGCTCGTCGCCAGAGGCTCCGAGATGCACAGAAGACGGTGGCAGCTGCTGAAAAGAAGGGCAGCGGTGAGTTTGTCGACAAGCAAGAACATAGGCAGCTGCCTGTGCTTGGGAAGGAGCAGCTGCCTGGTTTTGGCAATTGCCTTCACAGCGCCCAGAAGCCCGGTGCTCTGCTGCTTTGTTTTTCGCAGTCAGTCAACTGCACACTAGTGAAGCTGAGCCAGGCTCTTCAGCTTTGCTGCTTTTGAGCATCTGTGCTCCACTTAGGCTCTGTGACATCTCTCGAGGTTGTTTGCCTCGGCCAGGCTGGAAAGTGCCCGCTAGTACCTAGAGCTGGGCAGGAGAGGGCAGAGAGCACTTCCATCTGACAGCAGGTTGCAGATTGCCTCGGAAAGAGCCGTGTCCTTGGAATGTGCAGCAAATCCTCTTTCTTTGCAAACCGCGGTTAGTGTGCAGTGCAGGTACGCTCTCCCCTTGCCAAATGGAGTGGGAAAGCTTTTCGCTAAGCTAGAGATGACTAGAGAAGCAGAAGCGCGGCTCCGGAGCTATCCGGAGGAAAGTGCCGCTTCCCCGGCGTCTTTCGGCTTGAAGAGGCGCTCCGGAGTGCTCCGCTGGCGCTCTGCTGAGCTGTGCGCGAATTAGCCGCTTCTGCGCCTCCGAGAAGCAGAGATCGCGGTTGCTTGGAAGAGGCGAAGAACGAAGCCGCAAAGAAGCGGGCTTGTGTGCGAAGCCTTCCGACTGCCGGAGGACGGTGGCTGCCGCTCTCCTGCCTCTTGAATTCACTCTCGGCAAGCGAATGGAAAGCGTTCCAGGACAACTTGCCTGGGTTTTGACTTGGTCCTGATGCCTCCCACCTTGGCAAGTCTTGCTCGTCGCCAGAGGCTCCGAGATGCACAGAAGACGGTGGCAGCTGCTGAAAAGAAGGGCAGCGGTGAGTTAGTCGACAAGCAAGAACATAGGCAGCTGCCTGTGCTTGGGAAGGAGCAGCTGCCTGGTTTTGGCAATTGCCTTCACAGCGCCCAGAAGCCCGGTGCTCTGCTGCTTTGTTTTTCGCAGTCAGTCAATTGCACACTAGTGAAGTTGAGCCAGGCTCTTCAGCTTTGCTGCTTTTGAGCATCTGTGCTCCACTTAGGCTCTGTGACATCTCTCGAGGTTGTTTGCCTCGGCCAGGCTGGAAAGTGCCCGCTAGTACCTAGAGCTGGGCAGGAGAGGGCAGAGAGCACTTCCATCTGACAGCAGGTTGCAGATTGCCTCGGAAAGAGCCGTGTCCTTGCAATGTGCAGCAAATCCTCTTTCTTTGCAAACCGCGGTTAGTGTGCAGTGCAGGTACGCTCTCCCCCTTGCCAAATGGAGTGGGAAAGCTTTTCGCTAAGCTAGAGATGACTAGAGAAGCAGAAGCGCGGCTCCGGAGCTATCCGGAGGAAAGTGCCGCTTCCCGGCGTCTTTCGGCTTGAAGAGGCGCTCCGGAGTGCTCCGCTGGCGCTCTGCTGAGCTGTGCGCGAATTAGCCGCTTCTGCGCCTCCGAGAAGCAGAGATCGCGGTTGCTTGGAAGAGGCGAAGAACGAAGCCGCAAAGAAGCGGGCTTGTGTGCCAAGCCTTCCGACTGCCGGAGGACGGTGGCTGCCGCTCTCCTGCCTCTTGAATTCACTCTCGGCAAGCGAATGGAAAGCGTTCCAGGACAACTTGCCTGGGTTTTGACTTGGTCCTGATGCCTCCCACCTTGGCAAGTCTTGCTCGCCGCCAGAGGCTCCGAGATGCACAGAAGACGGTGGCAGCTGCTGAAAAGAAGGGCAGCGGTGAGTTTGTCGACAAGCAAGAACATAGGCAGCTGCCTGTGCTTGGGAAGGAGCAGCTGCCTGGTTTTGGCAATTGCCTTCACAGCGCCCAGAAGCCCGGTGCTCTGCTGCTTTGTTTTTCGCAGTCAGTCAATTGCACACTAGTGAAGCTGTGCCAGGCTCTTCAGCTTTGCTGCTTTTGAGCATCTGTGCTCCACTTAGGCTCTGTGACATCTCTCGAGGTTGTTTGCCTCGGCCAGGCTGGAAAGTGCCCGCTAGTACCTAGAGCTGGGCAGGAGAGGGCAGAGAGCACTTCCATCTGACAGCAGGTTGCAGATTGCCTCGGAAAGAGCCGTGTCCTTGGAATGTGCAGCAAATCCTCTTTCTTTGCAAACCGCGGTTAGTGTGCAGTGCAGGTACGCTCTCCCCTTGCCAAATGGAGTGGGAAAGCTTTTCGCTAAGCTAGAGATGACTAGAGAAGCAGAAGCGCGGCTCCGGAGCTATCCGGAGGAAAGTGCCGCTTCCCGGCGTCTTTCGGCTTGAAGAGGCGCTCCGGAGCGCTCCGCTGGCGCTCTGCTGAGCTGTGCGCGAATTAGCCGCTTCTGCGCCTCCGAGAAGCAGAGATCGCGGTTGCTTGGAAGAGGCGAAGAACGAAGCCGCAAAGAAGCGGGCTTGTGTGCCAAGCCTTCCGACTGCCGGAGGACGGTGGCTGCCGCTCTCCTGCCTGTTGAATTCACTCTCGGCAAGCGAATGGAAAGCGTTCCAGGACAACTTGCCTGGGTTTTGACTTGGTCCTGATGCGTCCCACCTTGGCAAGTCTTGCTCGTCGCCAGAGGCTCCGAGATGCACAGAAGACGGTGGCAGCTGCTGAAAAGAAGGGCAGCGGTGAGTTTGTCGACAAGCAAGAACATAGGCAGCTGCCTGTGCTTGGGAAGGAGCAGCTGCCTGGTTTTGGCAATTGCCTTCACAGCGCCCAGAAGCCCGGTGCTCTGCTGCTTTCTTTTTCGCAGTCAGTCAATTGCACACTAGTGAAGCTGAGCCAGGCTCTTCAGCTTTGCTGCTTTTGAGCATCTGTGCTCCACTTAGGCTCTGTGACATCTCTCGAGGTTGTTTGCCTCGGCCAGGCTGGAAAGTGCCCGCTAGTACCTAGAGCTGGGCAGGAGAGGGCAGAGAGCACTTCCATCTGACAGCAGGTTGCAGATTGCCTCGGAAAGAGCCGTGTCCTTGGAATGTGCAGCAAATCCTCTTTCTTTGCAAACCGCGGTTAGTGTGCAGTGCAGGTACGCTCTCCCCTTGCCAAATGGAGTGGGAAAGCTTTTCGCTAAGCTAGAGATGACTAGAGAAGCAGAAGCGCGGCTCCGGAGCTATCCGGAGGAAAGTGCCGCTTCCCGGCGTCTTTCGGCTTGAAGAGGCGCTCCGGAGTGCTCCGCTGGCGCTCTGCTGAGCTGTGCGCGAATTAGCCGCTTCTGCGCCTCCGAGAAGCAGAGATCGCGGTTGCTTGGAAGAGGCGAAGAACGAAGCCGCAAAGAAGCGGGCTTGTGTGCCAAGCCTTCCGACTGCCGGAGGACGGTGGCTGCCGCTCTCCTGCCTCTTGAATTCACTCTCGGCAAGCGAATGGAAAGCGTTCCAGGACAACTTGCCTGGGTTTTGACTTGGTCCTGATGCGTCCCACCTTGGCAAGTCTTGCTCGTCGCCAGAGGCTCCGAGATGCACAGAAGACGGTGGCAGCTGCTGAAAAGAAGGGCAGCGGTGAGTTTGTCGACAAGCAAGAAGATAGGCAGCTGCCTGTGCTTGGGAAGGAGCAGCTGCCTGGTTTTGGCAATTGCCTTCACAGCGCCCAGAAGCCCGGTGCTCTGCTGCTTTGTTTTTCGCAGTCAGTCAATTGCACACTAGTGAAGCTGTGCCAGGCTCTTCAGCTTTGCTGCTTTTGAGCATCTGTGCTCCACTTAGGCTCTGTGACATCTCTCGAGGTTGTTTGCCTCGGCCAGGCTGGAAAGTGCCCGCTAGTACCTAGAGCTGGGCAGGAGAGGGCAGAGAGCACTTCCATCTGACAGCAGGTTGCAGATTGCCTCGGAAAGAGCCGTGTCCTTGGAATGTGCAGCAAATCCTCTTTCTTTGCAAACCGCGGTTAGTGTGCAGTGCAGGTACGCTCTCCCCTTGCCAACTGGAGTGGGAAAGCTTTTCGCTAAGCTAGAGATGACTAGAGAAGCAGAAGCGCGGCTCCGGAGCTATCCGGAGGAAAGTGCCGCTTCCCGGCGTCTTTCGGCTTGAAGAGGCGCTCCGGAGCGCTCCGCTGGCGCTCTGCTGAGCTGTGCGCGAATTAGCCGCTTCTGCGCCTCCGAGAAGCAGAGATCGCGGTTGCTTGGAAGAGGCGAAGAACGAAGCCGCAAAGAAGCGGGCTTGTGTGCCAAGCCTTCCGACTGCCGGAGGACGGTGGCTGCCGCTCTCCTGCCTCTTGAATTCACTCTCGGCAAGCGAATGGAAAGCGTTCCAGGACAACTTGCCTGGGTTTTGACTTGGTCCTGATGCCTCCCACCTTGGCAAGTCTTGCTCGTCGCCAGAGGCTCCGAGATGCACAGAAGACGGTGGCAGCTGCTGAAAAGAAGGGCAGCGGTGAGTTTGTCGACAAGCAAGAACATAGGCAGCTGCCTGTGCTTGGGAAGGAGCAGCTGCCTGGTTTTGGCAATTGCCTTCACAGCGCCCAGAAGCCCGGTGCTCTGCTGCTTTGTTTTTCGCAGTCAGTCAATTGCACACTAGTGAAGCTGTGCCAGGCTCTTCAGCTTTGCTGCTTTTGAGCATCTGTGCTCCACTTAGGCTCTGTGACATCTCTCGAGGTTGTTTGCCTCGGCCAGGCTGGAAAGTGCCCGCTAGTACCTAGAGCTGGGCAGGAGAGGGCAGAGAGCACTTCCATCTGACAGCAGGTTGCAGATTGCCTCGGAAAGAGCCGTGTCCTTGGAATGTGCAGCAAATCCTCTTTCTTTGCAAACCGCGGTTAGTGTGCAGTGCAGGTACGCTCTCCCCTTGCCAAATGGAGTGGGAAAGCTTTTCGCTAAGCTAGAGATGACTAGAGAAGCAGAAGCGCGGCTCCGGAGCTATCCGGAGGAAAGTGCCGCTTCCCGGCGTCTTTCGGCTTGAAGAGGCGCTCCGGAGCGCTCCGCTGGCGCTCTGCTGAGCTGTGCGCGAATTAGCCGCTTCTGCGCCTCCGAGAAGCAGAGATCGCGGTTGCTTGGAAGAGGCGAAGAACGAAGCCGCAAAGAAGCGGGCTTGTGTGCCAAGCCTTCCGACTGCCGGAGGACGGTGGCTGCCGCTCTCCTGCCTCTTGAATTCACTCTCGGCAAGCGAATGGAAAGCGTTCCAGGACAACTTGCCTGGGTTTTGACTTGGTCCTGATGCGTCCCACCTTGGCAAGTCTTGCTCGTCGCCAGAGGCTCCGAGATGCACAGAAGACGGTGGCAGCTGCTGAAAAGAAGGGCAGCGGTGAGTTTGTCGACAAGCAAGAACATGGGCAGCTGCCTGTGCTTGGGAAGGAGCAGCTGCCTGGTTTTGGCAATTGCCTTCACAGCGCCCAGAAGCCCGGTGCTCTGCTGCTTTGTTTTTCGCAGTCAGTCAATTGCACACTAGTGAAGCTGTGCCAGGCTCTTCAGCTTTGCTGCTTTTGAGCATCTGTGCTCCACTTAGGCTCTGTGACATCTCTCGAGGTTGTTTGCCTCGGCCAGGCTGGAAAGTGCCCGCTAGTACCTAGAGCTGGGCAGGAGAGGGCAGAGAGCACTTCCATCTGACAGCAGGTTGCAGATTGCCTCGGAAAGAGCCGTGTCCTTGGAATGTGCAGCAAATCCTCTTTCTTTGCAAACCGCGGTTAGTGTGCAGTGCAGGTACGCTCTCCCCTTGCCAAATGGAGTGGGAAAGCTTTTCGCTAAGCTAGAGATGACTAGAGAAGCAGAAGCGCGGCTCCGGAGCTATCCGGAAGAAAGTGCCGTTTCCCGGCGTCTTTCGGCTTGAAGCGGCGCTCCAGAGCGCTTTGCTGCCGCTTTACTGAGCTGTGCGCGAATTAGCCGCTTCTGCGCCTCTGAGAAGCAGAGATCGCGGTTGCTTGGAAGAGGCGAAGAACGAAGCCGCAAAGAAGCGGGCTTGTGTGCCAAGCCTTCCGACTGCCGGAGGACGGTGGCTGCCGCTCTCCTGCCTCTTGAATTCACTCTCGGCAAGCGAATGGAAAGCGTTCCAGGACAACTTGCCTGGGTTTTGACTTGGTCCTGATGCCTCCCACCTTGGCAAGTCTTGCTCGTCGCCAGAGGCTCCGAGATGCACAGAAGACGGTGGCAGCTGCTGAAAAGAAGGGCAGCGGTGCGTTTGTCGACAAGCAAGAACATAGGCAGCTGCCTGTGCTTGGGAAGGAGCAGCTGCCTGGTTTTGGCAATTGCCTTCACAGCGCCCAGAAGCCCGGTGCTCTGCTGCTTTGTTTTTCGCAGTCAGTCAATTGCACACTAGTGAAGCTGTGCCAGGCTCTTCAGCTTTGCTGCTTTTGAGCATCTGTGCTCCACTTAGGCTCTGTGACATCTCTCGAGGTTGTTTGCCTCGGCCAGGCTGGAAAGTGCCCGCTAGTACCTAGAGCTGGGCAGGAGAGGGCAGAGAGCACTTCCATCTGACAGCAGGTTGCAGATTGCCTCGGAAAGAGCCGTGTCCTTGGAATGTGCAGCAAATCCTCTTTCTTTGCAAACCGCGGTTAGTGTGCAGTGTAGGTACACTCTCCCCTTGCCAAATGGAGTGGGAAAGCTTTTCGCTAAGCTAGA
The DNA here is from genome assembly GCF_031753505.1 of Anomalospiza imberbis. Lineage (NCBI taxonomy): Eukaryota > Metazoa > Chordata > Aves > Passeriformes > Viduidae > Anomalospiza > Anomalospiza imberbis. The sequence continues at coordinate 95,422 of NW_027099913.1, forward strand.
GATGACTAGAGAAGCAGAAGCGCGGCTCCGGAGCTATCTGGAGGAAAGTGCCGCTTCCCGGCGTCTTTCGGCTTGAAGAGGAGCTCCGGAGCGCTCCGCTGGCGCTCTGCTGAGCTGTGCGCGAATTAGCCGCTTCTGCGCCTCCGAGAAGCAGAGATCGCGGTTGCTTGGAAGAGGCGAAGAACGAAGCCGCAAAGAAGCGGGCTTGTGTGCGAAGCCTTCCGACTGCCGGAGGACGGTGGCTGCCGCTCTCCTGCCTGTTGAATTCACTCTCGGCAAGCGAATGGAAAGCGTTCCAGGACAACTTGCCTGGGTTTTGACTTGGTCCTGATGCCTCCCACCTTGGCAAGTCTTGCTCGTCGCCAGAGGCTCCGAGATGCACAGAAGACGGTGGCAGCTGCTGAAAAGAAGGGCAGCGGTGAGTTAGTCGACAAGCAAGAACATAGGCAGCTGCCTGTGCTTGGGAAGGAGCAGCTGCCTGGTTTTGGCAATTGCCTTCACAGCGCCCAGAAGCCCGGTGCTCTGCTGCTTTGTTTTTCGCAGTCAGTCAATTGCACACTAGTGAAGCTGAGCCAGGCTCTTCAGCTTTGCTGCTTTTGAGCATCTGTGCTCCACTTAGGCTCTGTGACATCTCTCGAGGTTGTTTGCCTCGGCCAGGCTGGAAAGTGCCCGCTAGTACCTAGAGCTGGGCAGGAGAGGGCAGAGAGCACTTCCATCTGACAGCAGGTTGCAGATTGCCTCGGAAAGAGCCGTGTCCTTGGAATGTGCAGCAAATCCTCTTTCTTTGCAAACCGCGGTTAGTGTGCAGTGCAGGTACGCTCTCCCCTTGCCAAATGGAGTGGGAAAGCTTTTCGCTCAGCTAGAGATGACTAGAGAAGCAGAAGCGCGGCTCCGGAGCTATCCGGAAGAAAGTGCCGTTTCCCCGGCGTCTTTCGGCTTGAAGCGGCGCTCCAGAGCGCTCCGCTGGCGCTCTGCTGAGCTGTGCGCAAATTAGCCGCTTCCTGCGCCTCCGAGAAGCAGAGATCGCGGTTGCTTGGAAGAGGCG
>NW_027099913.1:96666-120851 GCF_031753505.1 Anomalospiza imberbis
GTCTTTCGGCTTGAAGCGGTGCTCCGGAGCGCTCCGCTGCCGCTCTACTGAGCTGTGCGCGAATTAGCCGCTTCTTCGCCTCCGAGAAGCAGAGATCGCGGTTTCGTGGAAGAGGCGAAGAACGAAGCCGCAAAGAAGCGGGCTTGTGTGCCAAGCCTTCAGACTGCTGGAGGACGGTGGCTGCCGCTCTCCTGCCTGTTGAATTCACTCTCGGCAAGCGAATGGAAAGCGTTCCAGGACAACTTGCCTGCGTTTTGACTTGGTCCTGATGCGTCCCACCTTGGCAAGTCTTGCTCGTTGCCAGAGGCTCCGAGATGCACAGAAGACGGTGGCAGCTGCTGAAAAGAAGGGCAGCAGTGAGTTTGTCGACAAGCAAGAACATAGGCAGCTGCCTGTGCTTGGGAAGGAGCAGCTGCCTGGTTTTGGCAATTGCCTTCACAGCGCCCAGAAGCCCGGTGCTCTGCTGCTTTGTTTTTCGCAGTCAGTCAATTGCACACTAGTGAAGCTGAGCCAGGCTCTTCAGCTTTGCTGCTTTTGAGCATCTGTGCTCCACTTATGCTCTGTGACATCTCTCGAGGTTGTTTGCCTCGGCCAGGCTGGAAAGTGCCCGCTAGTACCTAGAGCTGGGCAGGAGAGGGCAGAGAGCACTTCCATCTGACAGCAGGTTGCAGATTGCCTCGGAAAGAGCCGTGTCCTTGGAATGTGCAGCAAATCCCCTTTCTTTGCAAACCGCGGTTAGTGTGCAGTGCAGGTACGCTCTCCCCTTGCCAAATGGAGTGGGAAAGCTTTTCGCTAAGCTAGAGATGACTAGAGAAGCAGAAGCGCGGCTCCGGAGCTATCCGGAGGAAAGTGCCGCTTCCCGGCGTCTTTCGGCTTGAAGCGCGCTCCGGAGCGCTCCGCTGCCGCTTTACTGAGCTGTGCGCGAATTAGCCGCTTCTTTCGCCTCCGAGAAGCAGAGATCGCGGTTGCTTGGAAGAGGCGAAGAACGAAGCCGCAAAGAAGCGGGCTTGTGTGTGAAGCCTTCAGACTGCCGGAGGACAGTGGCTGCCGCTCTCCTGCCTGTTGAATTCACTCTCGGCAAGCGAATGGAAAGCGTTCCAGGACAACTTGCCTGCGTTTTGACTTGGTCCTGATGGTCCCACCTTGGCAAGTCTTGCTCGTCGCCAGAGGCTCCGAGATGCACCTAAGACGGTGGCAGCTGCTGAAAAGAAGGGCAGCGGTGAGTTTGTCGACAAGCAAGAAGATAGGCAGCTGCCTGTGCTTGGGAAGGAACAGCTGCCTGGTTTTGGCAATTGCCTTCACAGAGCCCAGAAGCCCGGTGCTCTGCTGCTTTGTTTTTCGCAGTCAGTCAATTGCACACTAGTGAAGCTGAGCCAGGCTCTTCAGCTTTGCTGCTTTTGAGCATCTGTGCCTCACTTATGCTCTGTGACATCTCTCGAGGTTGTTTGCCTCGGCCAGGCTGGAAAGTGCCCGCTAGTACACTAGAGCGGGCAGGAGAGGGCAGAGAGCACTTCCATCTGATAGCAGGTTGCAGATTGCCTCGGAAAGAGCCGTGTCCTTGGAATGTGCAGCAAATCCTCTTTCTTTGCAAACCGCGGTTAGTGTGCAGTGCAGGTACGCTCTCCCCTTGCCAAATGGAGTGGGAAAGCTTTTCGCTAAGATAGCGATGACTAGAGAAGCAGAAGCGCGGCTCCGGAGCTATCCGGAGGAAAGTGCCGCTTCCCGGCGTCTTTCGGCTTGAAGCGGTGCTCCGGAGCGCTCCGCTGGCGCTCTACTGAGCTGTGCGGCGAATTAGCCGCTTCTTCGCCTCCAGAGAAGCAGAGATCGCGGTTTCGTGGAAGAGGGCGAAGAACGAAGCCGCAAAGAATGCGTGCTTGTGTTCGAAGCCTTCAGACTGCTGGAGGACGGTGGCTGCGCTCTCCTGCCTGTTGAATTCACTCTCGGCAAGCGAATGGAAAGCGTTCCAGGACAATTGCCTGCGGTTTTGACTTGGTCCTGATGCGTCCCTCCTTGGAATTCTTGCTCGTCGCCAGAGGCTCCGAGATGCACAGAAGACGGTGGCAGCTGCTGAAAAGAAGGGCAGCGGTGTGATTTGTCGACAAGCAATACATAGGCAGCTGCCTGTGCTTGGGAAGGAGCAGCTGCCTGGTTTTGGCAATTGCCTTCTCACGAGCCCAGAAGCCCGGTGCTCTGCTGCTTTGTTTTTCGCAGTCAGTCAATTGCACACTAGTGAAGCTGAGCCAGGCTCTTCAGCTTTGCTGCTTTTGAGCATCTGTGCTCCACTTATGCTCTGTGACATCTCTCGAGGTTGTTTGCCTCGGCCAGGCTGGAAAGTGCCCGCTTAGTACCTAGAGCTGGGCAGGAGAGGGCAGAGAGCACTTCCATCTGATAGCAGGTTGCAGATTGCCTCGGAAAGAGCCGTGTCCTTGGAATGTGCAGCAAATCCTCTTTCTTTGGCAAACCGCGGTTAGTGTGCAGTGCAGGTACGCTCTCCCCTTGCCAAATGGAGTGGGAAAGCTTTTCGCTAAGATAGCGATGACTAGAGAAGCAGAAGCGCGGCTCCGGAGCTATCCGGAGGAAAGTGCCGCTTCCCCCCCCGGCGTCTTTCGGCTTGAAGCGGTGCTCCGGAGCGCTGCGGCTGCCGCTCTACTGAGCTGTGCGCGAATTAGCCGCTTCTTCGCCTCCGAGAAGCAGAGATCGCGGTTTCGTGGAAGAGGCGAAGAACGAAGCCGCAAAGAAGCGTGCTTGTGTACGAAGCCTACAGACTGCTGGAGGACGGTGGCTGCCGCTCTCCTGCCTGTTGAATTCACTCTCGGCAAGCTGAATGGAAGCGTTCCAGTACAACTTGCCTGCGTTTTGACTTGGTCCTGATGCGTCCCACCTTGGCAAGTCTTGCTCGTCGCCAGAGGCTCCGAGATGCACAGAAGACGGTGGCAGCTGCTGAAAAGAAGGGCAGCAGTGAGTTTGTCGACAAGCAAGAACATAGGCAGCTGCCTGTGCTTGGGAAGGAGCAGCTGCCTGGTTTTGGCAATTGCCTTCACAGCGCCCAGAAGGCCCGGTGCTCTGCTGCTTTGTTTTTCGCAGTCAGTCAATTGCACACTAGTGAAGCTGAGCCAGGCTCTTCAGCTTTGCTGCTTTTGAGCATCTGTGCTCCACTTATGCTCAGTGACATCTCTCGAGGTTGTTTGCCTCGGCCAGGCTGGAAAGTGCCCGCTAGTACCTAGAGCTGGCAGGAGAGGGCAGAGAGCACTTCCATCTGACAGCAGGTTGCAGATTGCCTCGGAAAGAGCCGTGTCCTTGGAATGTGCAGCAAAATCCCCTTTCTTTGCAAACCGCGGTTAGTGTGCAGTGCAGGTACACTCTCCCCTTGCCAAATGGAGTGGAAAGCTTTTCGCTAAGCTAGAGATGACTAGAGAAGCAGAAGCGCGGCTCCGGAGCTATCCGGAGGAAAGTGCCGCTTCCCTGCGTTCTTTCGGCTTGAAGCGCGCTCCGGAGCGCTCCGCTGCCGCTTTACTGAGCTGTGCGCGAATTAGCCGCTTCTTCGCCTCCGAGAAGCAGAGATCGCGGATTCGTGGAAGAGGCGAAGAACGAAGCCGCAAAGAAGCGGGCTTTGTGTGAAGCCTTCAGAATGCCGGAGGACAGTGGCTGCCGCTCTCCTGCCTCTTGAATTCACTCTCGGCAAGCGAATGGAAACGATTCCAGGACAACTTGCCTGGGTTTTGACTTGGTCCTGATGGTCCCACCTTGGCAAGTCTTGCTCGTCGCCAGAGGCTCCGAGATGCACCTAAGACGGTGGCAGCTGCTGAAAAGAAGGGCAGCGGTGAGTTTGTCGACAAGCAAGAAGATAGGCAGCTGCCTGTGCTTGGGAAGGAGCAGCTGCCTGGATTTGGCAATTGCCTTCACAGAGCCCAGAAGCCCGGTGCTCTGCTGCTTTGTTTTTCGCAGTCAGTCAATTGCACACTAGTGAAGCTGAGCCAGGCTCTTCAGCTTTGCTGCTTTTGAGCATCTGTGCTCCCACTTATGCTCTGTGACATCTCTCGAGGTTGTTTGCCTCGGCCAGGCTGGGAAAAGTGCCCGCTAGTACCTAGAGCTGGGCAGGAGAGGGCAGAGAGCACTTCCATCTGACAGCAGGATGCAGATTGCCTCGGAAAGAGCCGTGTCCTTGGAATGTGCAGCAAATCCTCTTTCTTTGCAAACCGCGGTTAGTGTGCAGTGCAGGTACGCTCTCCCCTTGCGAAATGGAGTGGGAAAGCTTTTCGCTAAGATAGCGATGACTAGAGAAGCAGAAGCGCGGCTCCGGAGCTATCCGGAGGAAAGTGCCGCTTCCCGGCGTCTTTCGGCTTGAAGCGGTGCTCCGGAGCGCTCCGCTGCCGCTCTACTGAGCTGTGCGCGAATTAGCCGCTTCTTCGCCTCCGAGAAGCAGAGATCGCGGTTTCGTGGAAGAGGCGAAGAACGAAGCCGCAAAGAAGCGGGCTTGTGTGCGAAGCCTTCAGACTGCTGGAGGACGGTGGCTGCCGCTCTCCTGCCTGTTGAATTCACTCTCGGCAAGCGAATGGAAAGCGTTCCAGGACAACTTGCCTGCGTTTTGACTTGGTCCTGATGCCTCCCACCTTGGCAAGTCTTGCTCGTTGCCAGAAGCTCCGAGATGCACAGAAGACGGTGGCAGCTGCTGAAAGAAGGGCAGCGTGAGTTTGTCGACAAGCAAGAACATAGGCAGCTGCCTGTGCTTGGGAAGGAGCAGCTGCCTGGTTTTGGGCAATTGCCTTCACAGCGCCCAGAAGCCCGGTGCTCTGCTGCTTTGTTTTTCGCAGTCAGTCAATTGCACAGTAGTGAAGCTGAGCCAGGCTCTTCAGCTTTGCTGCTTTTGAGCATCTGTGCTCCACTTATGCTCTGTGACATCTCTCGAGGTTGTTTGCCTCGGCCAGGCTGGAAAGTGCCCGCTAGTACCTAGAGCTGGCAGGAGAGGGCAGAGAGCACTTCCATCTGACAGCAGGTTGCAGATTGCCTCGGAAAGAGCCGTGTCCTTGGAATGTGCAGCAAATCCCCTTTCTTTGCAAACCGCGGTTAGTGTGCAGTGCAGGTACACTCTCCCCCTTGCCAAATGGAGTGGGAAAGCTTTTCGCTAAGCTAGAGATGACTAGAGAAGCAGAAGCGCGGGCTCCGGAGCTATCCGGAGGAAAGTGCCGCTTCCCGGCGTCTTTCGGCTTGAAGCGGCGCTCCGGAGCGCTCCCGCTGCCGCTTTACTGAGCTGTGCGCGAATTAGCCGCTTCTTCGCCTCCGAGAAGCAGAGATCGCGGTTGCTTGGAAGAGGCGAAGAACGAAGCCGCAAAGAAGCGGGCTTGTGTGTGAAGCCTTCAGACTGCCGGAGGACAGTGGCTGCCGCTCTCCTGCCTGTTGAATTCACTCTCGGCAAGCGAATGGAAAGCGTTCCAGGACAACTTGCCTGCGTTTTGACTTGGTCCTGATGCGTCCCACCTTGGGCAAGTCTTGCTCGTCGCCAGAGGCTCCGAGATGCACCGAAGACGGTGGCAGCTGCTGAAAAGAAGGGGCAGCAGGTGAGTTTGTCGACAAGCAAGAAGATAGGCAGCTGCCTGTGCTTGGGAAGGAGCAGCTGCCTGGTTTTGGCAATTGCCTTCACAGAGCCCAGAAGCCCGGTGCTCTGCTGCTTTGTTTTTCGCAGTCAGTCAATTGCACACATAGTGAAGCTGAGCCAGGCTCTTCAGCTTTGCTGCTTTTGAGCATCTGTGCTCCACTTATGCTCTGTGACATCTCTCGAGGTTGTTTGCCTCGGCCAGGCTGGAAAGTGCCCGCTAGTACCTAGAGCTGGGCAGGAGAGGGCAGAGAGCACTTCCATCTGATAGCAGGTTGCAGATTGCCTCGGAAAGAGCCGTGTCCTTGGAATGTGCAGCAAATCCTCTTTCTTTGCAAACCGCGGTTAGTGTGCAGTGCAGGTAGCTCTCCCCTTGCCAAATGGAGTGGGAAAGCTTTTCGCTAAGATAGCGATGACTAGAGAAGCAGAAGCGCGGCTCCGGAGCTATCCGGAGGAAAGTGCCGCTTCCCGGCGTCTTTCGGCTTGAAGCGGTGCTCCGGAGCGCTCCGCTGCCGCTCTACTGAGCTGTGCGCGAATTAGCCGCTCTTTCGCCTCCGAGAAGCAGAGATCGCGGTTTCGTGGAAGAGGCGAAGAACGAAGCCGCAAAGAAGCGTGCTTGTGTTCGAAGCCTTCAGACTGCTGGAGGACGGTGGCTGCCGCTCTCCTGCCTGTTGAATTCACTCTCGGCAAGCGAATGGAAAGCGTTCCAGGACAACTTGCCTGGGTTTTGACTTGGTCCTGATGCGTCCCTCCTTGGCAATTCTTGCTCGTCGCCAGAGGCTCCGAGATGCACAGAAGACGGTGGCAGCTGCTGAAAGAAGGGCAGCGGTGAGTTTGTCGACAAGCAAGAACATAGGCAGCTGCCTGTGCTTGGGAAGGAGCAGCTGCCTGGTTTTGGCAATTGCCTTCACAGCGCCCAGAAGCCCGTGCTCTGCTGCTTTGTTTTTTCGCAGTCAGTCAATTGCACACTAGTGAAGCTGAGCCAGGCTCTTCAGCTTTGCTGCTTTTGAGCATCTGTGCTCCACTTATGCTCTGTGACATCTCTCGAGGTTGTTTGCCTCGGCCAGGCTGGAAAGTGCCCGCTAGTACCTAGAGCTGGGCAGGAGAGGGCAGAGAGCACTTCCATCTGATAGCAGGTTGCAGATTGCCTCGGAAAGAGCCGTGTCCTTGGAATGTGCAGCAAATCCCTCTTTCTTTGCAAACCGCGGTTAGTGTGCAGTGCAGGTACGCTCTCCCCCTTGCCAAATGGAGTGGGAAAGCTTTTCGCTAAGATAGCGATGACTAGAGAAGCAGAAGCGCGCTTCCGGAGCTATCCGGAGGAAAGTGCCGCTTCCCGGCGTCTTTCGGCTTGAAGCGGTGCTCCGGAGCGCTCCGCTGCCGCTCTACTGAGCTGTGCGCGAATTAGCCGCTTCTTCGCCTCCGAGAAGCAGAGATCGCGGTTTCGTGGAAGAGGCGAAGAACGAAGCCGCAAAGAAGCGTGCTTGTGTTCGAAGCCTTCAGACTGCTGGAGGACGGTGGCTGCCGCTCTCCTGCCTGTTGAATTCACTCTCGGCAAGCGAATGGAAAGCGTTCCAGGACAACTTGCCTGGGTTTTGACTTGGTTCCTGATGCGTCCCACCTTGGAAAGTCTTGCTCGTCGCCAGAGGCTCCGAGATGCACAGAAGACGGTGGCAGCTGCTGAAAAGAAGGGCAGCGGTGAGTTTGTCGACAAGCAAGAACATAGGCAGCTGCCTGTGCTTGGGAAGGAGCAGCTGCCTGGTTTTGGCAATTGCCTTCACAGCGCCCAGAAGCCCGGTGCTCTGCTGCTTTGTTTTTCGCAGTCAGTCAATTGCACACTAGTGAAGCTGAGCCAGGCTCTTTAGCTTTGCTGCTTATGAGCATCTGTTCTCCACTTAGGCTCTGTGACATCTCTCGAGGGTTGTTTGCCTCGGCCAGGCTGGAAAGTGCCCGCTAGTACCTAGAGCTGGGCAGGAGAGGGCAGAGAGCACTTCCATCTGACAGCAGGTTGCAGATTGCCTCGGAAAGAGCCGTGTCCTTGGAATGTGCAGCAAATCCTCTCTTTCTTTGCAAACCGCGGTTAGTGTGCAGTGCAGGTCCACTCTCCCCCTTGCCAAATGGAGTGGGAAAGCTTTTCGCTAAGATAGCGATGACTAGAGAAGCAGAAGCGCGGCTCCGGAGCTATCCGGAGGAAAGTGCCGCTTCCCGGCGTCTTTCGGCTTGAAGCGGTGCTCCGGAGCGCTCCGCTGGCGCTCTAACTGAGCTGTGCGCGAATTAGCCGCTTCTTCGCCTCCGAGAAGCAGAGATCGCGGTTTCGTGGAAGAGGCGAAGAACGAAGCCGCAAAGAAGCGGGCTTGTGTGCGAAGCCTTCAGACTGCTGGAGGACGGTGGCTGCCGCTCTCCTGCCTGTTGAATTCACTCTCGGCAAGCGAATGGAAAGCGTTCCAGGACAACTTGCCTGGGTTTTGACTTGGTCCTGATGCCTCCCACCTTGGCAAGTCTTGCTCGTCGCCAGAGGCTCCGAGATGCACAGAAGACGGTGGCAGCTCCTGAAAAGAAGGGCAGCGGTGAGTTTGTCGACAAGCAAGAAGATAGGCAGCTGCCTGTGCTTGGGAAGGAGCAGCTGCCTGGTTTTGGCAATTGCCTTCACAGCGCCCAGAAGCCCGGTGCTCTGCTGCTTTGTTTTTCGCAGTCAGTCAATTGCACACTAGTGAAGCTGAGCCAGGCTCTTCAGCTTTGCTGCTTTTGAGCATCTGTGCTCCACTTATGCTCTGTGACATCTCTCGAGGTTGTTTGCCTCGGCCAGGCTGGAAAGTGCCCGCTAGTACCTAGAGCTGGGCAGGAGAGGGCAGAGAGCACTTCCATCTGATAGCAGGTTGCAGATTGCCTCGGAAAGAGCCGTGTCCTTGGAATGTGCAGCAAATCCTCTTTCTTTGCAAACCGCGGTTAGTGTGCAGTGCAGGTACGCTCTCCCCTTGCCAAATGGAGTGGGAAAGCTTTTCGCTAAGATAGCGATGACTAGAGAAGCAGAAGCGCGGCTCCGGAGCTATCCGGAGGAAAGTGCCGCTTCCCGGCGTCTTTCGGCTTGAAGCGGTGCTCCGGAGCGCTCCGCTGCCGCTCTACTGAGCTGTGCGCGAATTAGCCGCTTCTTCGCCTCCGAGAAGCAGAGATCGCGGTTGCTTGGAAGAGGCGAAGAACGAAGCCGCAAAGAAGCGGGCTTGTGTGCGAAGCCTTCAGACTGCCGGAGGACGGTGGCTGCCGCTCTCCTGCCTGTTGAATTCACTCTCGGCAAGCGAATGGAAAGCGTTCCAGGACAACTTGCCTGGGTTTTGACTTGGTCCTGATGCGTCCCACCTTGGCAAGTCTTGCTTGTCGCCAGAGGCTCCGAGATGCACAGAAGACGGTGGCAGCTGCTGAAAAGAAGGGCAGCGGTGAGTTTGTCGACAAGCAAGAACATAGGCAGCTGCCTGTGCTTGGGAAGGAGCAGCTGCCTGGTTTTGGCAATTGCCTTCACAGCGCCCAGAAGCCCGGTGCTCTGCTGCTTTGTTTTTCGCAGTCAGTCAATTGCACACTAGTGAAGCTGAGCCAGGCTCTTCAGCTTTGCTGCTTTTGAGCATCTGTGCTCCACTTATGCTCTGTGACATCTCTCGAGGTTGTTTGCCTCGGCCAGGCTGGAAAGTGCCCGCTAGTACCTAGAGCTGGGCAGGAGAGGGCAGAGAGCACTTCCATCTGATAGCAGGTTGCAGATTGCCTCGGAAAGAGCCGTGTCCTTGGAATGTGCAGCAAATCCTCTTTCTTTGCAAACCGCGGTTAGTGTGCAGTGCAGGTACACTCTCCCCTTGCCAAATGGAGTGGGAAAGCTTTTCGCTAAGCTAGAGATGACTAGAGAAGCAGAAGCGCGGCTCCGGAGCTATCCGGAGGAAAGTGCCGCTTCCCGGCGTCTTTCGGCTTGAAGCGGCGCTCCGGAGCGCTCCGCTGCCGCTCTACTGAGCTGTGCGCGAATTAGCCGCTTCTTCGCCTCCGAGAAGCAGAGATCGCGGTTTCGTGGAAGAGGCGAAGAACGAAGCCGCAAAGAAGCGGGCTTGTGTGCGAAGCCTTCCGACTGCTGGAGGACGGTGGCTGCCGCTCTCCTGCCTGTTGAATTCACTCTCGGCAAGCGAATGGAAAGCGTTCCAGGACAACTTGCCTGCGTTTTGACTTGGTCCTGATGCGTCCCACCTTGGCAAGTCTTGCTCGTCGCCAGAGGCTCCGAGATGCACAGAAGACGGTGGCAGCTGCTGAAAAGAAGGGCAGCGGTGAGTTTGTCGACAAGCAAGAAGATAGGCAGCTGCCTGTGCTTGGGAAGGAGCAGCTGCCTGGTTTTGGCAATTGCCTTCACAGAGCCCAGAAGCCCGGTGCTCTGCTGCTTTGTTTTTCGCAGTCAGTCAATTGCACACTAGTGAAGCTGAGCCAGGCTCTTCAGCTTTGCTGCTTTTGAGCATCTGTGCTCCACTTATGCTCTGTGACATCTCTCGAGGTTGTTTGCCTCGGCCAGGCTGGAAAGTGCCCGCTAGTACCTAGAGCTGGGCAGGAGAGGGCAGAGAGCACTTCCATCTGATAGCAGGTTGCAGATTGCCTCGGAAAGAGCCGTGTCCTTGGAATGTGCAGCAAATCCTCTTTCTTTGCAAACCGCGGTTAGTGTGCAGTGCAGGTACGCTCTCCCCTTGCCAAATGGAGTGGGAAAGCTTTTCGCTAAGATAGCGATGACTAGAGAAGCAGAAGCGCGGCTCCGGAGCTATCCGGAGGAAAGTGCCGCTTCCCGGCGTCTTTCGGCTTGAAGCGGTGCTCCGGAGCGCTCCGCTGCCGCTCTACTGAGCTGTGCGCGAATTAGCCGCTTCTTCGCCTCCGAGAAGCAGAGATCGCGGTTTCTTGGAAGAGGCGAAGAACGAAGCCGCAAAGAAGCGGGCTTGTGTGCCAAGCCTTCCGACTGCCGGAGGACGGTGGCTGCCGCTCTCCTGCCTGTTGAATTCACTCTCGGCAAGCGAATGGAAAGCGTTCCAGGACAACTTGCCTGGGTTTTGACTTGGTCCTGATGCGTCCCACCTTGGCAAGTCTTGCTCGTCGCCAGAGGCTCCGAGATGCACAGAAGACGGTGGCAGCTGCTGAAAAGAAGGGCAGCGGTGAGTTTGTCGACAAGCAAGAACATAGGCAGCTGCCTGTGCTTGGGAAGGAGCAGCTGCCTGGTTTTGGCAATTGCCTTCACAGCGCCCAGAAGCCCGGTGCTCTGCTGCTTTGTTTTTCGCAGTCAGTCAATTGCACACTAGTGAAGCTGAGCCAGGCTCTTCAGCTTTGCTGCTTTTGAGCATCTGTGCTCCACTTATGCTCTGTGACATCTCTCGAGGTTGTTTGCCTCGGTCAGGCTGGAAAGTGCCCGCTAGTACCTAGAGCTGGGCAGGAGAGGGCAGAGAGCACTTCCATCTGACAGCAGGTTGCAGATTGCCTCGGAAAGAGCCGTGTCCTTGGAATGTGCAGCAAATCCCCTTTCTTTGCAAACCGCGGTTAGTGTGCAGTGCAGGTACACTCTCCCCTTGCCAAATGGAGTGGGAAAGCTTTTCGCTAAGCTAGAGATGACTAGAGAAGCAGAAGCGCGGCTCCGGAGCTATCCGGAGGAAAGTGCCGCTTCCCGGCGTCTTTCGGCTTGAAGCGGCGCTCCGGAGCGCTCCGCTGCCGCTCTACTGAGCTGTGCGCGAATTAGCCGCTTCTTCGCCTCCGAGAAGCAGAGATCGCGGTTTCGTGGAAGAGGCGAAGAACGAAGCCGCAAAGAAGCGGGCTTGTGTGTGAAGCCTTCAGACTGCCGGAGGACGGTGGCTGCCGCTCTCCTGCCTCTTGAATTCACTCTCGGCAAGCGAATGGAAAGCGTTCCAGGACAACTTGCCTGCGTTTTGACTTGGTCCTGATGCGTCCCACCTTGGCAAGTCTTGCTCGTCGCCAGAGGCTCCGAGATGCACCGAAGACGGTGGCAGCTGCTGAAAAGAAGGGCAGCGGTGAGTTTGTCGACAAGCAAGAACATTGGCAGCTGCCTGTGCTTGGGAAGGAGCAGCTGCCTGGTTTTGGCAATTGCCTTCACAGCGCCCAGAAGCCCGGTGCTCTGCTGCTTTGTTTTTCGCAGTCAGTCAATTGCACACCAGTGAAGCTGAGCCAGGCTCTTCAGCTTTGCTGCTTTTGAGCATCTGTGCTCCACTTATGCTCTGTGACATCTCTCGAGGTTGTTTGCCTCGGCCAGGCTGGAAAGTGCCCGCTAGTACCTAGAGCTGGGCAGGAGAGTGCAGAGAGCACTTCCATCTGACAGCAGGTTGCAGATTGCCTCGGAAAGAGCCGTGTCCTTGGAATGTGCAGCAAATCCTCTTTCTTTGCAAACCGCGGTTAGTGTGCAGTGCAGGTACGCTCTCCCCTTGCCAAATGGAGTGGGAAAGCTTTTCGCTAAGATAGCGATGACTAGAGAAGCAGAAGCGCGGCTCCGGAGCTATCCGGAGGAAAGTGCCGCTTCCCGGCGTCTTTCGGCTTGAAGCGGTGCTCCGGAGCGCTCCGCTGCCGCTCTACTGAGCTGTGCGCGAATTAGCCGCTTCTTCGCCTCCGAGAAGCAGAGATCGCGGTTTCGTGGAAGAGGCGAAGAACGAAGCCGCAAAGAAGCGGGCTTGTGTGCGAAGCCTTCAGACTGCTGGAGGACGGTGGCTGCCGCTCTCCTGCCTGTTGAATTCACTCTCGGCAAGCGAATGGAAAGCGTTCCAGGACAACTTGCCTGCGTTTTGACTTGGTCCTGATGCCTCCCACCTTGGCAAGTCTTGCTCGTCGCCAGAGGCTCCGAGATGCACAGAAGACGGTGGCAGCTGCTGAAAAGAAGGGCAGCGGTGAGTTTGTCGACAAGCAAGAACATAGGCAGCTGCCTGTGCTTGGGAAGGAGCAGCTGCCTGGTTTTGGCAATTGCCTTCACAGCGCCCAGAAGCCCGGTGCTCTGCTGCTTTGTTTTTCGCAGTCAGTCAATTGCACACTAGTGAAGCTGAGCCAGGCTCTTCAGCTTTGCTGCTTTTGAGCATCTGTGCTCCACTTATGCTCTGTGACATCTCTCGAGGTTGTTTTCCTCGGCCAGGCTGGAAAGTGCCCGCTAGTACCTAGAGCTGGGCAGGAGAGGGCAGAGAGCACTTCCATCTGATAGCAGGTTGCAGATTGCCTCGGAAAGAGCCGTGTCCTTGGAATGTGCAGCAAATCCTCTTTCTTTGCAAACCGCGGTTAGTGTGCAGTGCAGGTACGCTCTCCCCTTGCGAAATGGAGTGGGAAAGCTTTTCGCTAAGATAGCGATGACTAGAGAAGCAGAAGCGCGGCTCCGGAGCTATCCGGAGGAAAGTGCCGCTTCCCGGCGTCTTTCGGCTTGAAGCGGTGCTCCGGAGCGCTCCGCTGCCGCTCTACTGAGCTGTGCGCGAATTAGCCGCTTCTTCGCCTCCGAGAAGCAGAGATCGCGGTTTCGTGGAAGAGGCGAAGAACGAAGCCGCAAAGAAGCGGGCTTGTGTGCGAAGCCTTCAGACTGCTGGAGGACGGTGGCTGCCGCTCTCCTGCCTGTTGAATTCACTCTCGGCAAGCGAATGGAAAGCGTTCCAGGACAACTTGCCTGGGTTTTGACTTGGTCCTGATGCCTCCCACCTTGGCAAGTCTTGCTCGTTGCCAGAGGCTCCGAGATGCACAGAAGACGGTGGCAGCTGCTGAAAAGAAGGGCAGCAGTGAGTTTGTCGACAAGCAAGAACATAGGCAGCTGCCTGTGCTTGGGAAGGAGCAGCTGCCTGGTTTTGGCAATTGCCTTCACAGCGCCCAGAAGCCCGGTGCTCTGCTGCTTTGTTTTTCGCAGTCAGTCAATTGCACACTAGTGAAGCTGAGCCAGGCTCTTCAGCTTTGCTGCTTTTGAGCATCTGTGCTCCACTTATGCTCTGTGACATCTCTGGAGGTTGTTTGCCTCGGCCAGGCTGGAAAGTGCCCGCTAGTACCTAGAGCTGGGCAGGAGAGGGCAGAGAGCACTTCCATCTGACAGCAGGTTGCAGATTGCCTCGGAAAGAGCCGTGTCCTTGGAATGTGCAGCAAATCCCCTTTCTTTGCAAACCGCGGTTAGTGTGCAGTGCAGGTACACTCTCCCCTTGCCAAATGGAGTGGGAAAGCTTTTCGCTAAGCTAGAGATGACTAGAGAAGCAGAAGCGCGGCTCCGGAGCTATCCGGAGGAAAGTGCCGCTTCCCGGCGTCTTTCGGCTTGAAGCGGCGCTCCGGAGCGCTGCGCTGCCGCTCTACTGAGCTGTGCGCGAATTAGCCGCTTCTTCGCCTCCGAGAAGCAGAGATCGCGGTTTCGTGGAAGAGGCGAAGAACGAAGCCGCAAAGAAGCGGGCTTGTGTGCGAAGCCTTCAGACTGCTGGAGGACGGTGGCTGCCGCTCTCCTGCCTGTTGAATTCACTCTCGGCAAGCGAATGGAAAGCGTTCCAGGACAACTTGCCTGGGTTTTGACTTGGTCCTGATGCCTCCCACCTTGGCAAGTCTTGCTCGTTGCCAGAGGCTCCGAGATGCACAGAAGACGGTGGCAGCTGCTGAAAAGAAGGGCAGCAGTGAGTTTGTCGACAAGCAAGAACATAGGCAGCTGCCTGTGCTTGGGAAGGAGCAGCTGCCTGGTTTTGGCAATTGCCTTCACAGCGCCCAGAAGCCCGGTGCTCTGCTGCTTTGTTTTTCGCAGTCAGTCAATTGCACAGTAGTGAAGCTGAGCCAGGCTCTTCAGCTTTGCTGCTTTTGAGCATCTGTGCTCCACTTATGCTCTGTGACATCTCTCGAGGTTGTTTGCCTCGGCCAGGCTGGAAAGTGCCCGCTAGTACCTAGAGCTGGGCAGGAGAGGGCAGAGAGCACTTCCATCTGACAGCAGGTTGCAGATTGCCTCGGAAAGAGCCGTGTCCTTGGAATGTGCAGCAAATCCCCTTTCTTTGCAAACCGCGGTTAGTGTGCAGTGCAGGTACACTCTCCCCTTGCCAAATGGAGTGGGAAAGCTTTTCGCTAAGCTAGAGATGACTAGAGAAGCAGAAGCGCGGCTCCGGAGCTATCCGGAGGAAAGTGCCGCTTCCCGGCGTCTTTCGGCTTGAAGCGGCGCTCCGGAGCGCTGCGCTGCCGCTCTACTGAGCTGTGCGCGAATTAGCCGCTTCTTCGCCTCCGAGAAGCAGAGATCGCGGTTGCTTGGAAGAGGCGAAGAACGAAGCCGCAAAGAAGCGGGCTTGTGTGTGAAGCCTTCAGACTGCCGGAGGACAGTGGCTGCCGCTCTCCTGCCTCTTGAATTCACTCTCGGCAAGCGAATGGAAAGCGTTCCAGGACAACTTGCCTGCGTTTTGACTTGGTCCTGATGGTCCCACCTTGGCAAGTCTTGCTCGTCGCCAGAGGCTCCGAGATGCACCTAAGACGGTGGCAGCTGCTGAAAAGAAGGGCAGCGGTGAGTTTGTCGACAAGCAAGAACATAGACAGCTGCCTGTGCTTGGGAAGGAGCAGCTGCCTGGTTTTGGCAATTGCCTTCACAGAGCCCAGAAGCCCGGTGCTCTGCTGCTTTGTTTTTCGCAGTCAGTCAATTGCACACTAGTGAAGCTGAGCCAGGCTCTTCAGCTTTGCTGCTTTTGAGCATCTGTGCTCCACTTATGCTCTGTGACATCTCTGGAGGTTGTTTGCCTCGGCCAGGCTGGAAAGTGCCCGCTAGTACCTAGAGCTGGGCAGGAGAGGGCAGAGAGCACTTCCATCTGACAGCAGGTTGCAGATTGCCTCGGAAAGAGCCGTGTCCTTGGAATGTGCAGCAAATCCTCTTTCTTTGCAAACCGCGGTTAGTGTGCAGTGCAGGTACGCTCTCCCCTTGCCAAATGGAGTGGGAAAGCTTTTCGCTAAGATAGCGATGACTAGAGAAGCAGAAGCGCGGCTCCGGAGCTATCCGGAGGAAAGTGCCGCTTCCCGGCGTCTTTCGGCTTGAAGCGGTGCTCCGGAGCGCTCCGCTGCCGCTCTACTGAGCTGTGCGCGAATTAGCCGCTTCTTCGCCTCCGAGAAGCAGAGATCGCGGTTTCGTGGAAGAGGCGAAGAACGAAGCCGCAAAGAAGCGGGCTTGTGTGCGAAGCCTTCAGACTGCTGGAGGACGGTGGCTGCCGCTCTCCTGCCTGTTGAATTCACTCTCGGCAAGCGAATGGAAAGCGTTCCAGGACAACTTGCCTGCGTTTTGACTTGGTCCTGATGCGTCCCACCTTGGCAAGTCTTGCTCGTCGCCAGAGGCTCCGAGATGCACCGAAGACGGTGGCAGCTGCTGAAAAGAAAGGCAGCGGTGAGTTTGTCGACAAGCAAGAACATAGGCAGCTGCCTGTGCTTGGGAAGGAGCAGCTGCCTGGTTTTGGCAATTGCCTTCACAGAGCCCAGAAGCCCGGTGCTCTGCTGCTTTGTTTTTCGCAGTCAGTCAATTGCACACTAGTGAAGCTGAGCCAGGCTCTTCAGCTTTGCTGCTTTTGAGCATCTGTGCTCCACTTATGCTCTGTGACATCTCTGGAGGTTGTTTGCCTCGGCCAGGCTGGAAAGTGCCCGCTAGTACCTAGAGCTGGGCAGGAGAGGGCAGAGAGCACTTCCATCTGATAGCAGGTTGCAGATTGCCTCGGAAAGAGCCGTGTCCTTGGAATGTGCAGCAAATCCTCTTTCTTTGCAAACCGCGGTTAGTGTGCAGTGCAGGTACGCTCTCCCCTTGCGAAATGGAGTGGGAAAGCTTTTCGCTAAGATAGCGATGACTAGAGAAGCAGAAGCGCGGCTCCGGAGCTATCCGGAGGAAAGTGCCGCTTCCCGGCGTCTTTCGGCTTGAAGCGGTGCTCCGGAGCGCTCCGCTGCCGCTCTACTGAGCTGTGCGCGAATTAGCCGCTTCTTCGCCTCCGAGAAGCAGAGATCGCGGTTTCGTGGAAGAGGCGAAGAACGAAGCCGCAAAGAAGCGGGCTTGTGTGCGAAGCCTTCAGACTGCTGGAGGACGGTGGCTGCCGCTCTCCTGCCTGTTGAATTCACTCTCGGCAAGCGAATGGAAAGCGTTCCAGGACAACTTGCCTGCGTTTTGACTTGGTCCTGATGCGTCCCACCTTGGCAAGTCTTGCTCGTCGCCAGAGGCTCCGAGATGCACCTAAGACGGTGGCAGCTGCTGAAAAGAAGGGCAGCGGTGAGTTTGTCGACAAGCAAGAACATAGGCAGCTGCCTGTGCTTGGGAAGGAGCAGCTGCCTGGTTTTGGCAATTGCCTTCACAGCGCCCAGAAGCCCGGTGCTCTGCTGCTTTGTTTTTCGCAGTCAGTCAATTGCACACTAGTGAAGCTGAGCCAGGCTCTTCAGCTTTGCTGCTTTTGAGCATCTGTGCTCCACTTATGCTCTGTGACATCTCTCGAGGTTGTTTTCCTCGGCCAGGCTGGAAAGTGCCCGCTAGTACCTAGAGCTGGGCAGGAGAGGGCAGAGAGCACTTCCATCTGATAGCAGGTTGCAGATTGCCTCGGAAAGAGCCGTGTCCTTGGAATGTGCAGCAAATCCTCTTTCTTTGCAAACCGCGGTTAGTGTGCAGTGCAGGTACGCTCTCCCCTTGCGAAATGGAGTGGGAAAGCTTTTCGCTAAGATAGCGATGACTAGAGAAGCAGAAGCGCGGCTCCGGAGCTATCCGGAGGAAAGTGCCGCTTCCCGGCGTCTTTCGGCTTGAAGCGGTGCTCCGGAGCGCTCCGCTGCCGCTCTACTGAGCTGTGCGCGAATTAGCCGCTTCTTCGCCTCCGAGAAGCAGAGATCGCGGTTTCGTGGAAGAGGCGAAGAACGAAGCCGCAAAGAAGCGGGCTTGTGTGCGAAGCCTTCAGACTGCTGGAGGACGGTGGCTGCCGCTCTCCTGCCTGTTGAATTCACTCTCGGCAAGCGAATGGAAAGCGTTCCAGGACAACTTGCCTGCGTTTTGACTTGGTCCTGATGCGTCCCACCTTGGCAAGTCTTGCTCGTCGCCAGAGGCTCCGAGATGCACCTAAGACGGTGGCAGCTGCTGAAAAGAAGGGGCAGCGGTGAGTTTGTCGACAAGCAAGAACATAGGCAGCTGCCTGTGCTTGGGAAGGAGCAGCTGCCTGGTTTTGGCAATTGCCTTCACAGCGCCCAGAAGCCCGGTGCTCTGCTGCTTTGTTTTTCGCAGTCAGTCAATTGCACACTAGTGAAGCTGAGCCAGGCTCTTCAGCTTTGCTGCTTTTGAGCATCTGTGCTCCACTTATGCTCTGTGACATCTCTCGAGGTTGTTTTCCTCGGCCAGGCTGGAAAGTGCCCGCTAGTACCTAGAGCTGGGCAGGAGAGGGCAGAGAGCACTTCCATCTGATAGCAGGTTGCAGATTGCCTCGGAAAGAGCCGTGTCCTTGGAATGTGCAGCAAATCCTCTTTCTTTGCAAACCGCGGTTAGTGTGCAGTGCAGGTACGCTCTCCCCTTGCGAAATGGAGTGGGAAAGCTTTTCGCTAAGATAGCGATGACTAGAGAAGCAGAAGCGCGGCTCCGGAGCTATCCGGAGGAAAGTGCCGCTTCCCGGCGTCTTTCGGCTTGAAGCGGTGCTCCGGAGCGCTCCGCTGCCGCTCTACTGAGCTGTGCGCGAATTAGCCGCTTCTTCGCCTCCGAGAAGCAGAGATCGCGGTTTCGTGGAAGAGGCGAAGAACGAAGCCGCAAAGAAGCGGGCTTGTGTGCGAAGCCTTCAGACTGCTGGAGGACGGTGGCTGCCGCTCTCCTGCCTGTTGAATTCACTCTCGGCAAGCGAATGGAAAGCGTTCCAGGACAACTTGCCTGGGTTTTGACTTGGTCCTGATGCCTCCCACCTTGGCAAGTCTTGCTCGTTGCCAGAGGCTCCGAGATGCACAGAAGACGGTGGCAGCTGCTGAAAAGAAGGGCAGCAGTGAGTTTGTCGACAAGCAAGAACATAGGCAGCTGCCTGTGCTTGGGAAGGAGCAGCTGCCTGGTTTTGGCAATTGCCTTCACAGCGCCCAGAAGCCCGGTGCTCTGCTGCTTTGTTTTTCGCAGTCAGTCAATTGCACACTAGTGAAGCTGAGCCAGGCTCTTCAGCTTTGCTGCTTTTGAGCATCTGTGCTCCACTTATGCTCTGTGACATCTCTCGAGGTTGTTTGCCTCGGCCAGGCTGGAAAGTGCCCGCTAGTACCTAGAGCTGGGCAGGAGAGGGCAGAGAGCACTTCCATCTGACAGCAGGTTGCAGATTGCCTCGGAAAGAGCCGTGTCCTTGGAATGTGCAGCAAATCCCCTTTCTTTGCAAACCGCGGTTAGTGTGCAGTGCAGGTACACTCTCCCCTTGCCAAATGGAGTGGGAAAGCTTTTCGCTAAGCTAGAGATGACTAGAGAAGCAGAAGCGCGGCTCCGGAGCTATCCGGAGGAAAGTGCCGCTTCCCGGCGTCTTTCGGCTTGAAGCGCGCTCCGGAGCGCTCCGCTGCCGCTCTACTGAGCTGTGCGCGAATTAGCCGCTTCTTCGCCTCCGAGAAGCAGAGATCGCGGTTTCGTGGAAGAGGCGAAGAACGAAGCCGCAAAGAAGCGGGCTTGTGTGCGAAGCCTTCAGACTGCTGGAGGACGGTGGCTGCCGCTCTCCTGCCTGTTGAATTCACTCTCGGCAAGCGAATGGAAAGCGTTCCAGGACAACTTGCCTGGGTTTTGACTTGGTCCTGATGCCTCCCACCTTGGCAAGTCTTGCTCGTTGCCAGAGGCTCCGAGATGCACAGAAGACGGTGGCAGCTGCTGAAAAGAAGGGCAGCAGTGAGTTTGTCGACAAGCAAGAACATAGGCAGCTGCCTGTGCTTGGGAAGGAGCAGCTGCCTGGTTTTGGCAATTGCCTTCACAGCGCCCAGAAGCCCGGTGCTCTGCTGCTTTGTTTTTCGCAGTCAGTCAATTGCACACTAGTGAAGCTGAGCCAGGCTCTTCAGCTTTGCTGCTTTTGAGCATCTGTGCTCCACTTAGGCTCTGTGACATCTCTCGAGGTTGTTTGCCTCGGCCAGGCTGGAAAGTGCCCGCTAGTACCTAGAGCTGGGCAGGAGAGGGCAGAGAGCACTTCCATCTGACAGCAGGTTGCAGATTGCCTCGGAAAGAGCCGTGTCCTTGGAATGTGCAGCAAATCCCCTTTCTTTGCAAACCGCGGTTAGTGTGCAGTGCAGGTACACTCTCCCCTTGCCAAATGGAGTGGGAAAGCTTTTCGCTAAGCTAGAGATGACTAGAGAAGCAGAAGCGCGGCTCCGGAGCTATCCGGAGGAAAGTGCCGCTTCCCGGCGTCTTTCGGCTTGAAGCGGCGCTCCGGAGCGCTCCGCTGCCGCTTTACTGAGCTGTGCGCGAATTAGCCGCTTCTTTGCCTCCGAGAAGCAGAGATCGCGGTTGCTTGGAAGAGGCGAAGAACGAAGCCGCAAAGAAGCGGGCTTGTGTGTGAAGCCTTCAGACTGCCGGAGGACAGTGGCTGCCGCTCTCCTGCCTCTTGAATTCACTCTCGGCAAGCGAATGGAAAGCGTTCCAGGACAACTTGCCTGCGTTTTGACTTGGTCCTGATGCGTCCCACCTTGGCAAGTCTTGCTCGTCGCCAGAGGCTCCGAGATGCACCGAAGACGGTGGCAGCTGCTGAAAAGAAGGGCAGCGGTGAGTTTGTCGACAAGCAAGAACATAGGCAGCTGCCTGTGCTTGGGAAGGAGCAGCTGCCTGGTTTTGGCAATTGCCTTCACAGAGCCCAGAAGCCCGGTGCTCTGCTGCTTTGTTTTTCGCAGTCAGTCAATTGCACACTAGTGAAGCTGAGCCAGGCTCTTCAGCTTTGCTGCTTTTGAGCATCTGTGCTCCACTTATGCTCTGTGACATCTCTCGAGGTTGTTTGCCTCGGCCAGGCTGGAAAGTGCCCGCTAGTACCTAGAGCTGGGCAGGAGAGGGCAGAGAGCACTTCCATCTGATAGCAGGTTGCAGATTGCCTCGGAAAGAGCCGTGTCCTTGGAATGTGCAGCAAATCCTCTTTCTTTGCAAACCGCGGTTAGTGTGCAGTGCAGGTACGCTCTCCCCTTGCCAAATGGAGTGGGAAAGCTTTTCGCTAAGATAGCGATGACTAGAGAAGCAGAAGCGCGGCT
Organism: Anomalospiza imberbis; assembly: GCF_031753505.1. NCBI lineage: Eukaryota > Metazoa > Chordata > Aves > Passeriformes > Viduidae > Anomalospiza > Anomalospiza imberbis. The sequence continues at coordinate 117,389 of NW_027099913.1, forward strand.
CCGGAGCTATCCGGAGGAAAGTGCCGCTTCCCGGCGTCTTTCGGCTTGAAGCGGTGCTCCGGAGCGCTCCGCTGCCGCTCTACTGAGCTGTGCGCGAATTAGCCGCTTCTTCGCCTCCGAGAAGCAGAGATCGCGGTTTCGTGGAAGAGGCGAAGAACGAAGCCGCAAAGAAGCGTGCTTGTGTTCGAAGCCTTCAGACTGCTGGAGGACGGTGGCTGCCGCTCTCCTGCCTGTTGAATTCACTCTCGGCAAGCGAATGGAAAGCGTTCCAGGACAACTTGCCTGCGTTTTGACTTGGTCCTGATGCGTCCCACCTTGGCAAGTCTTGCTCGTCGCCAGAGGCTCCGAGATGCACAGAAGACGGTGGCAGCTGCTGAAAAGAAGGGCAGCGGTGAGTTTGTCGACAAGCAAGAACATAGGCAGCTGCCTGTGCTTGGGAAGGAGCAGCTGCCTGGTTTTGGCAATTGCCTTCACAGCGCCCAGAAGCCCGGTGCTCTGCTGCTTTGTTTTTCGCAGTCAGTCAATTGCACACTAGTGAAGCTGAGCCAGGCTCTTCAGCTTTGCTGCTTTTGAGCATCTGTGCTCCACTTATGCTCTGTGACATCTCTCGAGGTTGTTTGCCTCGGCCAGGCTGGAAAGTGCCCGCTAGTACCTAGAGCTGGGCAGGAGAGGGCAGAGAGCACTTCCATCTGATAGCAGGTTGCAGATTGCCTCGGAAAGAGCCGTGTCCTTGGAATGTGCAGCAAATCCTCTTTCTTTGCAAACCGCGGTTAGTGTGCAGTGCAGGTACGCTCTCCCCTTGCCAAATGGAGTGGGAAAGCTTTTCGCTAAGATAGCGATGACTAGAGAAGCAGAAGCGCGGCTCCGGAGCTATCCGGAGGAAACTGCCGCTTCCCGGCGTCTTTCGGCTTGAAGCGGTGCTCCGGAGCGCTCCGCTGCCGCTCTACTGAGCTGTGCGCGAATTAGCCGCTTCTTCGCCTCCGAGAAGCAGAGATCGCGGTTTCGTGGAAGAGGCGAAGAACGAAGCCGCAAAGAAGCGTGCTTGTGTTCGAAGCCTTCAGACTGCTGGAGGACGGTGGCTGCCGCTCTCCTGCCTGTTGAATTCACTCTCGGCAAGCGAATGGAAAGCGTTCCAGGACAACTTGCCTGCGTTTTGACTTGGTCCTGATGCGTCCCACCTTGGCAAGTCTTGCTCGTCGCCAGAGGCTCCGAGATGCACAGAAGACGGTGGCAGCTGCTGAAAAGAAGGGCAGCGGTGAGTTTGTCGACAAGCAAGAACATAGGCAGCTGCCTGTGCTTGGGAAGGAGCAGCTGCCTGGTTTTGGCAATTGCCTTCACAGCGCCCAGAAGCCCGGTGCTCTGCTGCTTTGTTTTTCGCAGTCAGTCAATTGCACACTAGTGAAGCTGAGCCAGGCTCTTTAGCTTTGCTGCTTATGAGCATCTGTGCTCCACTTAGGCTCTGTGACATCTCTCGAGGTTGTTTGCCTCGGCCAGGCTGGAAAGTGCCCGCTAGTACCTAGAGCTGGGCAGGAGAGGGCAGAGAGCACTTCCATCTGACAGCAGGTTGCAGATTGCCTCGGAAAGAGCCGTGTCCTTGGAATGTGCAGCAAATCCTCTTTCTTTGCAAACCGCGGTTAGTGTGCAGTGCAGGTCCACTCTCCCCTTGCCAAATGGAGTGGGAAAGCTTTTCGCTAAGATAGCGATGACTAGAGAAGCAGAAGCGCGGCTCCGGAGCTATCCGGAGGAAAGTGCCGCTTCCCGGCGTCTTTCGGCTTGAAGCGGTGCTCCGGAGCGCTCCGCTGGCGCTCTACTGAGCTGTGCGCGAATTAGCCGCTTCTTCGCCTCCGAGAAGCAGAGATCGCGGTTTCGTGGAAGAGGCGAAGAACGAAGCCGCAAAGAAGCGGGCTTGTGTGCGAAGCCTTCAGACTGCTGGAGGACGGTGGCTGCCGCTCTCCTGCCTGTTGAATTCACTCTCGGCAAGCGAATGGAAAGCGTTCCAGGACAACTTGCCTGGGTTTTGACTTGGTCCTGATGCCTCCCACCTTGGCAAGTCTTGCTCGTCGCCAGAGGCTCCGAGATGCACAGAAGACGGTGGCAGCTCCTGAAAAGAAGGGCAGCGGTGAGTTTGTCGACAAGCAAGAACATAGGCAGCTGCCTGTGCTTGGGAAGGAGCAGCTGCCTGGTTTTGGCAATTGCCTTCACAGCGCCCAGAAGCCCGGTGCTCTGCTGCTTTGTTTTTCGCAGTCAGTCAATTGCACACTAGTGAAGCTGAGCCAGGCTCTTCAGCTTTGCTGCTTTTGAGCATCTGTGCTCCACTTATGCTCTGTGACATCTCTCGAGGTTGTTTGCCTCGGCCAGGCTGGAAAGTGCCCGCTAGTACCTAGAGCTGGGCAGGAGAGGGCAGAGAGCACTTCCATCTGACAGCAGGTTGCAGATTGCCTCGGAAAGAGCCGTGTCCTTGGAATGTGCAGCAAATCCTCTTTCTTTGCAAACCGCGGTTAGTGTGCAGTGCAGGTACGCTCTCCCCTTGCGAAATGGAGTGGGAAAGCTTTTCGCTAAGATAGCGATGACTAGAGAAGCAGAAGCGCGGCTCCGGAGCTATCCGGAGGAAAGTGCCGCTTCCCGGCGTCTTTCGGCTTGAAGCGGTGCTCCGGAGCGCTCCGCTGCCGCTCTACTGAGCTGTGCGCGAATTAGCCGCTTCTTCGCCTCCGAGAAGCAGAGATCGCGGTTGCTTGGAAGAGGCGAAGAACGAAGCCGCAAAGAAGCGGGCTTGTGTGTGAAGCCTTCAGACTGCCGGAGGACAGTGGCTGCCGCTCTCCTGCCTCTTGAATTCACTCTCGGCAAGCGAATGGAAAGCGTTCCAGGACAACTTGCCTGCGTTTTGACTTGGTCCTGATGCGTCCCACCTTGGCAAGTCTTGCTCGTCGCCAGAGGCTCCGAGATGCACAGAAGACGGTGGCAGCTGCTGAAAAGAAGGGCAGCGGTGAGTTTGTCGACAAGCAAGAAGATAGGCAGCTGCCTGTGCTTGGGAAGGAGCAGCTGCCTGGTTTTGGCAATTGCCTTCACAGAGCCCAGAAGCCCGGTGCTCTGCTGCTTTGTTTTTCGCAGTCAGTCAATTGCACACTAGTGAAGCTGAGCCAGGCTCTTCAGCTTTGCTGCTTTTGAGCATCTGTGCTCCACTTATGCTCTGTGACATCTCTCGAGGTTGTTTGCCTCGGCCAGGCTGGAAAGTGCCCGCTAGTACCTAGAGCTGGGCAGGAGAGGGCAGAGAGCACTTCCATCTGATAGCAGGTTGCAGATTGCCTCGGAAAGAGCCGTGTCCTTGGAATGTGCAGCAAATCCTCTTTCTTTGCAAACCGCGGTTAGTGTGCAGTGCAGGTACGCTCTCCCCTTGCCAAATGGAGTGGGAAAGCTTTTCGCTAAGATAGCGATGACTAGAGAAGCAGAAGCGCGGCTCCGGAGC